>NW_022604973.1:0-4881 GCF_008692095.1 Etheostoma spectabile
AGCTTTCTAATGTCCTTTGCTGAAACGATCACACCAACAGACACATCTTCTTGCGACTTTGAAACTCGCAGGACTTCTCTGGCGATGAAGGAAAAAAAGAATGTAAGAAAAACAAATAAACAATAAACATTATTAACCATGACATGCATACATACACATTTTCTTCTGTTTAAAAACCTCCGGTTTTTTAACGTTCATGGACATACTGCTGGTTTTTTCAGAGTACAAAAGAACACCCATTTAAAAGTAAATAACAGCCCAACTAGACCTTAATGAAGCAAAAAACTTTTGATGTCACCATCAGTTTCCCTGCCTTTTGTGTATGGATACAAGGTTGATATCCATTTAGTTCGTGTAATTCCACAATCACCAGTTCAGAAGACTGTTTTTTCATCAACTCATAACTGCGCAGGTGCTCCATGTACCATGCATGGTATGGTTCTATGAGGAGGACCTTTGCTGGACCCAACTACATTTTAACCAGCTTCCCAAAGTCAGGCAGGCCAGTGGTGTGCCCCACGGACAGAAACATACCCTCTGAATACTTGTGCCATACAGGCAGGCATTGGTTGCAAGAGACATAGACTTATGTTTCCAATTTTAGCTCTACAGCAGCCCGCCTCATGGAGTGCTCAAGTGCATCGTGAAACAACTGCATTATGTCCAACTTCCGATCAGGTCTGAAAAGACTTGGCAATCTAGATGGTAAGCTAAAGTAAGCTGGTGTTTTGTTGATAGAGTGAGCAATATTTTTCTGAAATTGTGAGAATCATGCACCAACCTTTTAAAAAAGCTGTGCTTAGCTTCAAATCTAATGGTCCAAAATCAACTAGGGGACCAAATCTCCGAATCAGTTCAGGATAATGTTCTAAGAAGTGGTGCTTGGGCAGGAGGTGGAAATCAGGAAACACCTCTTTTAATAGGCACCATATGATCGGAGATTTTACACTCCAAGTATGCAATGTCTCTTCTGAAAAATGTCCACTAGCTAGAAGCTCTACTATTTCTTTCAGATCTTAGAATCCCCCAAACTTTGTCATCTTCTGGTATAATGTGACCGATCATTAGAGCAGAAGTCTCAATAGTGTCCAGTTTTCGTGGCAATTCCACCAATAGATTTTTTTGATGCAAAAGACTTTGAAATTGGTTAGGTCTGTTGTTTTTATCTGTAACCGTGAAGGGGGATTCATTATTGAATTCAGCTCATCAATTGTACAGTAGCGTTTGGATATCAGAGACTTTATGCATAGACTTAATTCCCGTGGCACTATTCCTTCAAAAGGTCGTGCATAACTCTGGGGGGAAGCCTGGACTGTGTGGAAATGAGAAAGTCTATCGAGAACCCAGTCACTCTTTACTCCATTCACAGAAACAAACTGATGTCTTTTTATTCCAGAAGGTCCTGTTTGTGAGATTCACACTGTCCGGAGTGGAATACTCTCTCCTTTACCTCGTGAATGTCATATCTTGCCGACTAGCTAAACAAAACGGCAAAATTTGTCGACAGTAAAATTCTCATGAAACCCAGCAGTGAATGGGCCCCCAAGTTGTCTGCAGACACATACAGCACAGTACCTCTAACAGTTGTTCCCAATTTCTGAACATAAATCCTTGCTGCTCAAGTACTTCAAGGTCTTTTATCAGTGGTTCAAGATGGGCTCCAATACCCTATTTTTCTTCCATCATTGCTATGACCCAGACGCAAGGTAGATTGACTGTACAGATGATCTATATCGTATAGGTAACTTTGATGACCCAATAAACTGCACGATCTTGTGTTTTTTTTTTTGATGTTCCTAGTGGGTTGCACACTTCAAAGTCGTCTATATACAGTCCTAGGGCAATGCTAAATCTTTTGACGATAGCAAAATATGTCTTTGTAATATAGACCGTCTCTGTATGTTTTGTACTGAGACAAGTGTTCAACTGTGTTTCAATATGTCCTGTCTCCAAGACTTTATCTATCACATCACTGCGATTTAACAGCTCTGTCAGGACTTTCAAACCGGAATATAAACAAATTTCCGTCTTGAGATGCATCTAAACATATCAATCGGCTCAATCACTTTAAAATTTTTCTTGTAAAAGTTTCTCTTTTGTATTCAGAACCAAAAGGCCCGTCTTTTGACAGGAAACTTAGGGGGTTACTTTTTTTAACTATCTCTGTTATAGCAGCAGTGACTGCACTGTTCACTGCACAATTATGGTTGATCAGTACACTTTCAATTATTTTTGGTGTGCACTCTTCTACAACTGAGCTAATACTCAAAGCTCCTATTATTTCCTGAGTTTTTGTTTTAGACACATGCAATGTGTTTGCATACGCAGTAAGAGAGATGCAACTTTGTGTTGAAGTAAATCCATGCAGGTCTAGATCCTCTATGAAATAATCTGTTAAGTCTAGATCGTCTGAGTGTGTCTCAAAGTTTGTACTTTCACAGTTTAAAGTGCCCTGAATGAAGGTTTGATACAGGTTTTCCTCGAAAATTGTCAACAGTATGAGGGTGATGTTTCTTACTTTACTCTTAGTCACGAAAAGTACTGTACACACTTGACTGAAAACTACATTCTTTATACGGACATTTAACAGTTCCTTATTGTGTATGTGTATTTTCAAATGTGCCAAATACTGTGAATCACTACAAGTCTCTGAAAAAGCACAGTTTCACAATTTAACCTTGCAGTCACCTGCTTTGAACGGCTGCTTGACTATGGGTCTCTTGTTAAATGTTTTTTTCAGAGATGATTCTGTCCTGAAGGAGCACACACAGTCTGCATGGACACAGGGAAAGGACAGTTTCTTGCCTGATGACAGTGCTTCAGCTTATAAGGACAATTAGTGTGCGTTGGTTCGGCGAGGGAAATTGCAACACTTGCAGGACCACCTCATTGAGGGCAGTTGCCACAAACGCACAGCCTACACTGAAGTGTTGTACCCCTGTACAGAAAACAAAGAAGGGGGAAAAAAAACATAAGTTATCAGCAAACTGGCTTGATTTGCATAAATATTTTTCATGTTGTATCAAATTTATTTTATTTAATAATTGCCTAAAACAGTTGTCCTATATAATTGGAGTCATCCAGTGCAAAAATGAACATAATGAACATTATAACTCAAAAGGACTATTTACAATATTTCATTTTTTCAACAAAAAACAAGACTTAAATGTCTGCCAAATCTCAAACAGTGACGCCATTCTTCTATGTAGAACGGTTACAGACTATCTGTGATCATATTAGACTATTTGACCTGGAGTTATCTATCGTTTTTAGCTTTCCGTCTTTTATGTTTATTAAATGATTGAAATATGAACCAGAGTGCCGTTTGGGTCATACACAATCCCTTCGGGTCCTGGGTCGACACGATTTCAAACGGCATAGGGCTCCTTTCCCATTGGCCAACAACCCACGTCTGATCTCGAGCTGGCGGCCAGCGTGACCGTTCACCCCCCACTGCTGCGCGAGTTTAACGGCACACATATCACTATGCAGTTAAAAACAATCCCCTATCACTACGTGTTTATACAGCACTAATCTACATAATATATATATATAGTCCGTACACTACGGCGTTGTACCGTATTTTTCCACTCCTCTTCCCACGGACCATGAGCTGCTCTGTTATCTCGCTGTCTGGTCAAAGCTGTACCAGATTGATTGATTGCGAACAAAGCTTCTTGTGCAGGTCGCGACGTCACGTAAATTGGCGGGTGGACCCGGACATATCGATTTTACTGTTCACACATTTTTTCCATAGTAAGACGACAAGTCTCGCACCGTTTCACTCGTAAAAAGTAGCGTTATTTTATTGGTGCCGAATACTTGTTACAGTCGAATGAGGCTCAACCAGAGCTACATTAAATACTTGCCGTGACACTCCGCGCTAGCTTAGCCAGCTAGCGCTAGCTAGCTGTGTTACATGCTTCAGCATTTCCAAAAACGAACATGAATATTCATCGCAGGTTATGTTGACGGATGATTTGAAACGGAGAGACATTAGATGACCAATGCACATTACCAACAGATGAATAATTAAGCTACAACAATTTTAAATGTACTTACTTGGACGGCTCGGCTCCGAGGAAAAAAGATGGCGGTCGCTCAGATTTCAGAGTTCAACGCTGCGCGTGACGTCACTGCAGGCGCATGCGTGTTGGTTGAAATGCCACCTTGACCTATTTTCTGAAGTGAACTGAATGGATTCTATAAGTTTTTTTATGAGCTTTCGCGCTTTTTTCAAGTTGTAGTTGTGGTTACTCTTCTTACTTTGTTGTAATAGGCAATAGTTCTCTCAGCTTGTTAAAAATAGTCCCTCTGGCTAAAAGCCCAAATCCTTTTTAACAGTGAAGTAGGACATGACTCTCCTTGATCATTGGTCTAAGGTTTATGATCCCGCTTGTGGTGTGATAGGTCCTGGATGGACTACTTTGCATAGAAGGGGAGGCATGGATTGAATAATTGTGTTTATTTATTGAATGTGATGGAGCAAATCCCCCGCTGCATTTATCAATGTCATTATCATTCTTACGTTCTGATTGGCGTGATACTAACGTTTCATGAATATAAGAGGATTCCTGCGCTCATATCTAGCCCACCTCTTTTTTTTGTTTCATGTTATGACTTGGTAAGAGTATTATGCTTTTGGTCGTCTGTCCAGCTCTACATCGAATCAGAATTCCTGATTGATCCCTGAAGTGAAAGTCTTCGAGCCAGATTTGAACCAGCAACCTAAGGATATCAGCTTTATGCCCTCTACAGTCCCTCCGCTCTACCAACTGAGCTATCTAAGGGAGCTAGGACATATTACACACACTTCCTATTGTTGTGAATGTGATAAACCAGGACCCCCTGGAGGGACTTTCAGTGATAGAGAGCGTTTTC
>NW_022604974.1:0-20355 GCF_008692095.1 Etheostoma spectabile
TGACATGAGGAACACATAAGGTTGATGCTGTTTCACAATAACTTGAACCTACTGGTTCATGTGATGTAACTTTTATTTTGTTTTCTCCGAAACTCTTTACGCTTAAATACTGGACCAATGTCAAAGAACTGTTGTTCCCATCAGTCAATAAGACACAAAACGTTTTTTGCAAATTTGAGGAAGTTTTTTTTAAAAGAATTCCATCAACATTTTCTAATGCAATACTCAATATGCGCGTAAAAATACATTAATGAAATGACGTGTCAGATTTGTGGACAATTTCTTAAGGGAAAAATCCCACAAATTTGAAATACATTTCAGAAGCGTGCACAAGGTAAAAGAGAACACAAAGCCCCCTTTGCCCGAAACAGAAGCTAACCCCGGACGGGCATGGATGTATTTCAATTCAAATAAAAACAAATGAAAAATGCACTTTTAAAGAATCTGGGTCTGAAGAAAACGTATCATTAGATTGTATGACTGCCTGCCAGTAAAATCACAGTGTGTCATCTCCACGTGGGTTAAAACTCTGCTGAGCTGCACCTTCATCTTTTAGCGTTGCTTTGCAGTATTGGGATATAATGATAGTGCTTCTTCTGTCCTCCATCATGTACCAAAGTGAGATTTCAACATGCTGAACATAGTTAACGTGTGTCTTTTAATATTGCAGCCTTCGATGGTGCATATTGTTGTCCTCAAGGAAACATGGTGTAGAGGTTCTTCCAGTGGTTGTCCATGCTACAGGAAATTCCTCCACCAAATTAAAAGGAGTAACTCAGGGGAAGAAATCAGGAGGAATGATAACTTGGTATGATCAGAAACACACCAATTCAATAGAATTGATCAAAAGACATAATCGTGCCCCACATTATTCCAAACTGAAGGTTGTCATGACATTGTATAAAGACATTGCTGTCGTGTTTTTTTTTCATAGGACTGTTTTTAATATTTCCTCATTCCCCAAAACACAAAACAACAGTTATTAAGTGTTCGTAAGAAGAAGCAGGCACAGAGGCAAAAGTGAATAAAACAGAATTTCAGACCTATGACCAGATTGGACCGAGATAAAATGCTTAGAAAACTCACCTAACCGCTGAGTGGCAGCAGCTGGAGGCTGAGAAGGATGGGAGAATATTTGTGGAATTTGTTTCCACACATTAAACTTTATATGGTTGTGTTGGAGAAATCCTTCTATAAAACTGACAACTGACTCCATGATGAATTAACACAGCGTTTATTCTTGTGGTCACCAGATGAAATGCGTTTCCGAGCAATTCTACATGCACGGACCTGATGAAACTTGTCTAGTACAGAGGTTCCCAAAAGGCCTTAAACAATAGTGTGCTCAGGTTATATTGGTTCCCCTTGTGGGGCCTGATTGGTCAGCTATACTGTTGCTGGGTTACCACTCCCTGCTCTTTCTCTTCCCTCTTTCTTCTTGCCTGTCTATTAATTTTCAGTTATCATTTACTTCACAAGACAGCTATGTTCACTCCCTTCTTTGGTTTTGTACGTCCTGTTTTCTCTGAGTTTTATCAGACCGTCCTCGAACTTCAGTGTCTTGGCCTCACCATCTCCTCTTCCCGTGCTCACTGTAGCTTATCTGACTAAGATAGCCCTGTCTGTTCTCTCCCTCCTAGCTGTAACCCAGCTGCAAAGCATAATGTATAATATGTCACACATACACACACTCTTATTATCTTTGGTTATTCAGTATATACTTTAAAGCCACTTTTACCGTGGCCGTTCCTGAGTGCCCTGTTCATCACCACCTCAGTCATTGTATTATTTTCCCACAGTTGACATGAGAACACATCAGGTGATGCTGTTGCACAATACATTGAACCTACTGGTTCATGGGATGTAACTTTTTTTTTATTTCTCTGAAACTCTTTACGCTTATTAATGGACCAATGTCAAAGACTGTGTTGTTCCCATCAGTCAATAAGACACAAAACGTTTTTTGCAAATTGAGGAAGTTTTTTTTAAAAGATTCCATCACATTTTCTAATGCAATACTTCAATATGCGCATAAAAATACATTAGTGAAACTGACTGTGTCAGATTTGTGGACAATTTATTAAAGGGAAAAATCCCACAAATTTGAAAGTACATTTCAGAAGCGTACACAAGGTAAAAGAGAACACAAAGCCCCCTTGGCCAAAACAGAAGCTAACCCCAGGACAGGGCATGGATATGTCAATTCAAATAAAACACAATGAAAAATGCACTTTTAAAGAATCTGGGTCTGAAGAAAACGTATCTTAGATTGTATGACATGCCTGCCAGTAAAATCACAGTGTGTCATCTCCACGTGGGTTAAAACTCTGCTGAGCTGCACCTTCATCTTTTAGCGTTGCTTTGCAGTATTGGGATATAATGATAGTGCTTCTTCTGTCCTCCATCAATGTACCAAAGTGAGATTTCAACATGCTGAACATAGTTAACGTGTGTCTTTTAATATTGCAGCCTTCGATGGGCGATTGTTGTCCTCAAGGAAACATGGTGTAGGTTCTTCCAGTGGTTGTCCAATATGCTACAGGGAAATTACTCCACCAAATTAAAAGGAGTACCTCAGGGGAGGAAATCAGGAGGAATGATAACTTGGTATGAATCAGAATACACCAATTCATAGAATTGATCAAAAGACATAATCGTGCCCCACATTATTCCAAACTGAAGGTTTCATGACATTGTATAAAGACATTGCTGTCGTGTTTTTTTCATAGAAACTGTTTTTAATATTTCCTCATTCCCCAAAACAAACAACAGTTGATTAAGTGTTCGTAAGAGAAGCAGGCACAGAGGCAAAAGTGAAATAAAACAGAATTTCTACCTATGCAGAAATTGGACCGAGATCAAATGCTTAGAAAACTCACCTAACCGCTGAGTGGCAGCAGCTGGAGGCTGAGAAGGATGGGAGAATATTTGTGGAATTTGTTTCACACAATTAAGCTTGATATGGTTGACATGAGGAACACATCAGCGATGCTGTTGCACAATAACATTGAACCTACTGGTTCATGTGATGTAACTTTTATTTTTGTTTTCTCCGAAACTCTTTACGCTAATACTGGACCAATGTCAAAGACTGTTGTTCCCATCAGTCAATAAGACACAAAACGTTTTTTTTCAAATTTGAGGAATTTTTTTTAAAAAGAATTCCATCAACATTTTCTAATGCAATACTTCAATATGCGCGTAAAAATACATTAGTGAAACATGACTTGTGTCAGATTTGTGGACAATTTATTAAAGGGAAAATCCCACAAATTTGAAAGTACATTTCAGAAGCGTGCACAAGGTAAAAGAAACACAAAGCCCCCTTTGCCCGAAAACAGAAGCTAACCCAGGACAGGGCATGGATGTTTGTCAATTCAAATAAAAACAAATGAAAAATGCACTTTTAAAGAATCTGGGTCTGAAGAAAAATATCATTAGATTGTATGACATGCCTGCCAGTAAAATCACAGTGTGTCATCTCCACGGTGGGTTAAAACTCTGCTGAGCTGCACCTTCCTTTTAGCGTTGCTTTGCAGTATTGGGATATAATGATAGTGCTTCTTCTGTCCTCCATCAATGTACCAAAGTGAGATTTCAACATGCTGAACATAGTTAACGTGTGTCTTTTAATATGCAGCCTTCGATGGTGCATATTGTTGTCCTCAAGGAAACATGTGTAGAGGTTCTTCCATTGGTTGTCCAATATGCTACAGGGAAATTACTCCACCAAATTAAAAGGATAACTCAGGGAAGAAATCAGGAGGAATGATAACTTGGTATGAATCAGAATACACCAATTCAATAGAATTGATCAAAAGACATAATCGTGCCCCACATTATTACAAACTGAAGGTTGTCATGACATTGTATAAGACATTGCTGTCGTGTTTTTTTTTCATAGAAACTGTTTTTAATATTTCCTCATTCCCCAAAACACAAAACAACAGCGATTAAGTGTTCGTAAGAAGAAGCAGGCACAGAGGCAAAGTGAAATAAAACAGAATTTTAGACCTATGACCAGATTGGACCGAGATCAAATGCTTAGAAAACTCACCTAACCGCTGAGTGGCAGCAGCTGGAGGATGAGAAGGATGGGAGAATATTTGTGGAATTTGTTTCAACACAAGTAAACTTGATATGGTTGCATGAGGAACACATCAGGCGATGCTGTTGCACAATAACACCTACTGGTTCATGTGATGTAACTTTTATTTTGTGTTTTCCTCGAAACTCTTTACGCTTAATACTGGACCAATGTCAAAGACTGTTGTTCCCATCAGTCAATAAGACACAAAACGTTTTTTTTTAAATTTGGAAGTTTTTTTTTAAAAGAATTCCATCAACATTTTCTAATGCAATACTCTCAATATGCGCGTAAAAATACTTAGTGAAACATGACTTGTGTCAGATTTGTGGACAATTTATTAAAGGGAAAAATCCCACAATTTGAAAGTACATTTCAGAAGCGTGCACAAGGTAAAAGAGAACACAAAGCCCCCTTTGCCCGAAACTGAAGCTAACCCCAGGACAGGGCATGGATGTTTGTCAATTCAAATAAAAAAATGAAAATGCACTTTTAAAGAATCTGGGTCTGAAGAAAAATATCATTAGATTGTATTACATGCCTGCCAGTAAAATCACAGTGTGTCATCTCCACGGTGGGTTAAAACTCTGCTGAGCTGCACCTTCATCTTTTAGCGTTGCTTTGCAGTATTGGGATATAATGATAGTGCTTCTTCTGTCCTCCATCAATGTACCAAAGTGAGATTTCAACATGCGAACATAGTTAACGTTGTCTTTTAATATTGCAGCCTTCGATGTGCATATTGTTGTCCTCAAGGAAACATGGTGTAGAGGTTCTTCCATTGGTTGTCCAATATGCTACAGGGAATTACTCCACCAAATTAAAAGGATAACTCAGGGAAGAAATCAGGAGGAATGATAACTTGGTATGAATCAGAATACACCAATTCAATAAATTGATCAAAAGACATAATCGTGCCCCACATTTTACAAACTGAAGGTTGTCATGACATTGTATAAGACATTGCTGTCGTGTTTTTTTTTCATAGGAAACTGTTTTTAATATTTCCTCATTCCCCAAAACACAAAACAACAGCTGATTAAGTGTTCGTAAGAAGAAGCAGGCACAGAGCAAAAGTGAAATAAAACAGAATTTTAGACCTATGACCAGATTGGACCGAGATCAAATGCTTAGAAACTCACCTAACCGCTGAGTGGCAGCAGCTGGAGGATGAGAAGGATGGGAGATATTTGTGGAATTTGTTTCAACACAATTAAACTTGATATGGTTGACATGAGGAACACATCAGGCGATGCTGTTGCACAATAACATTGAACCTACTGGTTCATGTGATGTAACTTTTATTTTTGTTTCTCCGAAACTCTTTACGCTTAATACTGGACCAATGTCAAAGACTGTTTTTCCCATCAGTCAATAAGACACAAAACGTTTTTTTCAAATTTGAGGAAGTTTTTTTTAAAAGAATTCCATCAACATTTTCTAATGCATCTTCATATGCGCGTAAAAATACATTAGTGAAACATGACTTGTGTCAGATTTGTGGACAATTTATTAAAGGGAAAAATCCCACAAATTTGAAAGTACATTTCAGAAGCGTGCACAAGGTAAAGAGAACCACAAGCCCCCTTTGCCCGAAAACTGAAGCTAACCCCAGGACAGGGCATGGATGTTTGTCAATTCAAATAAAAACAAATGAAAAATGCACTTTTAAAGAATCTGGGTCTGAAGAAAAAATATCATTAGATTGTATTACATGCCTGCCAGTAAAATCACAGTGTGTCATCTCCACGGTGGGTTAAAACTCTGCTGAGCTGCACCTTCATCTTTTAGCGTTGCTTTGCAGTATGGGATATAATGATAGTGCTTCTTCTGTCCTCCATCAATGTACCAAAGTGAGATTTCAACATGCTGAACATAGTTAACGTGTGTCTTTTAATATGCGCCTTCGATGGTGCATATTGTTGTCCTCAAGGAAACATGGTGTAGAGGTTCTTCCATTGGTTGTCCAATATGCTACAGGGAAATTACTCCACCAAATTAAAAGGAGTAACTCAGGGAAGAAATCAGGAGGAATGATAACTTGGTATGAATCAGATACACCAATTCAATAGAATTGATCAAAAGACATAATCGTGCCCCACATTATTACAAACTGAAGGTTGTCATGACATTGTATAAAGACATTGCTGTCGTGTTTTTTTCATAGGAAACTGTTTTTAATATTTCCTCATTCCCCAAAACACAAAACAGCTGATTAAGTGTTCGTAAGAAGAAGCAGGCACAGAGGCAAAAGTGAAATAAAACAGAATTTTAGACCTATGACCAGATTGGACCGAGATCAAATGCTTAGAAAACTCACCCTAACCGCTGAGTGGCAGCAGCTGGAGGATGAGAAGGATGGGAGAATTTTGTGGAATTTGTTTCAACACAATTAACTTGATATGGTTGACATGAGGAACACATCAGGCGATGCTGTTGCACAATAACATTGAACCTACTGGTTCATGTGATGTAACTTTTATTTTTGTTTTCTCCGAAACTCTTTACGCTTAATACTGGACCAATGTCAAAGACTGTTGTTCCCATCAGTCAATAACACAAACCGTTTTTTTTCAAATTGAGGAAGTTTTTTTTTAAAAGAATTCCATCAACATTTTCTAATGCAATACTTCAATATGCGCGTAAAATACATTAGTGAAACATGACTTGTGTCAGATTTGGCAATTATTAAAAGGAAAATCCCACAAATTTGAAAGTACATTTCAGAAGCGTGCACAAGGTAAAAGAGACACAAAGCCCCCTTTGCCCGAAACAGAAGCTAACCCCAGGACAGGGCATGGATGTTTGTCAATTCAAATAAAAACAAATGAAAAATGCACTTTTAAAGAATCTGGGTCTGAAGAAAACATATCATTAGATTGTATGACATGTCTGTCAGTAAAATCACAGTGTGTCATCTCCACGGTGGGTTAAAACTCTGCTGAAGTGCACCTTCATCTTTTAGCGTTGCTTTGCAGTATTGGGATATAATGATAGTGCTTCTTCTGTCCTCCATCAATGTACCAAGGTGAGATTTCAACATGCTGAACAAAGTTAACGTGTGTCTTGTAATATTGCAGCCTTCGATGGTGCATATTGTTGTCCTCAAGGAAACATGGTGTAAAGGTTCTTCCGTTGGTTGTCCAATATGCTACAGGGAAATTATTGACCCATCCACCATGACATGCCTGTCAGTAAAATCACAGTGTGTCATCTCCACGATGGGTTAAAACTCTGCTGAGCTGCACTTAACTGACAAAGACTGTTGTTCCCATCAGTCACCTAGACAAAAAATCATGGAAATGATAAGGGTTTTGGGAAGTTGAGGAAGTTTTTTCAAATAATTTGCCATCAACATTTTCTAATGCAATACAAAATTGCAGTATTGGGATATAATGATAGTGCCTTCTGCCCTCTATCATTGTACCCAAGAGAGCTTTCAACAGGCTGAACATAGTTACTCTAAAGTGTGTTTTGTAATATTGCAGCCTTCGATGGTGTGTAGTTAAAGGACCATTTTCATGCATGGCCTCTTGCACTGAGCTCCAAGATGTGTTAATGTCTCTGTTGAAACACATACCGTTCAAGGTCTCGAGTTAGTACCCATGATCTACACATTCCCCCCCAGCCGGTAAGGAACGGTTCTGTGAATACTGTCATGTATGACATCACTCTGGCCAGGGAACCTCTGGCCGCCAGGGTCCGGGGTTTCCCTCCCAGGTCCGACTGAAGAAAAGGAGGGATGGTCAGCATCTGCCACTTGTGGCGAATCGGCTCGAGATGCAGAAAATGGAACCATCTCTGAATCTTTCTCATGTGAAGGAGACCCAGGTGGACTACCAAGTGACTCGCAGACATTGTGCCCAGGAGACCCACGACAGACAGCGCTGACACTGTTGAGAAATGCGTGATGCGTGACAGCAGCGCGCTCAGTGTGTCCAGCCTTGGTGCTGACAGTCTGGCTCTCATGATGGACGAATCCACGTCCACACCCAGATAAACTGCAGCATACCCTCCGAAAGATGGTCTGACGCTTTACTGATGATTTTAAGTTTATTGGGAAACCCCAAACCAACGTAAGAGCTGGTTTGAAAAAGAAACAAACACAAACAATAAATGCATTAGCCACTAGGGATGAGCGAGTACAGCATTATCTGTATCTGTATCTGTATCTGTTTACCACATGAATTATCTGTATCCGGAGCCGTACTCGGACTGGGCGGGGCCTAACCCGGAAGTGGTCATATTTAACCCGGAAGTGGGTCGGGTTCTCTTGAAAGGTGCGGGGCTTTAACCGGTATGTTATTTAAGCATGCAATTGATATGAGTTGATCAAAAATTGTTATATTTATTGCTGATTTGAAAACTATTTACATGACAGCATCAAGCTTCAGATCAATGGTGTTGTCATGGTAACAAACAAACTATATACAGAACGTTTTGCAACAATTAATACAACACATGCGGTTGCAATTATGAAGTAAAATGTAATGAAAAAGAGTTTTAATACTCAATATAACTTTCTTTTTTTAACTTTATATTTTTTTATGATCAGTGTGATTTTATTTGTTTTTGGTTCTTTCTTCTTTTTTTTATTTCCACACTAGGTATGTGTGTGTGTGTGTGTGTGTGTGTGTGTGTGTGTGTGTGTGTGTGTGTGTGTGTGTGAGTAAGAGAGCGACACAGAGAGAGAGGGGGCTGGGGGCGGGGGGCACTTGACAGTAAAAAAAAAAAAAAAATCTCCAATGGCAGAGACGCAACGGGAGTCACATTTAAACCGAGCAACACGTCTGAAACCCCACGAGCCCAGAAATCTACTGGTTATTAAGTCTGCAAGTACTATAAACCGAAGTTAAAAACAAACCTGAAGCTGAAGAAACCCTAAACGTTAACGGAACACAGGCGCTGTGATTATCACAGAGCGCTGCGCGGCCAGTTGAGGATTTGTATTCAATCCGAGCAAGGATATTGACTCATATTACTCGTATGATGCTTGTACTCGGCAAAAGTGCTTTATCCGTACCCGGATACTCGTTTCAGCCGGATACTCGGATCACCCCTATTAGCCACCCTTCATATGGATTCAGAGCATTAGCATAGTTCAGCACTTGCTCACAAGGCAAACAGAAACAGCTAAAGTCATTAAAAACCACTTTAAACACCACCAACATATACACTTTACAGGGCTATGACAAAAACCAACGTTGTGCCTCTTCGGAAGGGCGCTAAACATTATACATCCAACCGTGTGCCCATTACTGCTTCTCCTTTTTCCGTCACATTCAGCAAGAAACTCTTCAACGTGCCAGCGGGTGACTTTCAAAATAAAAGCCCATTTTATTTAGAACAGGAAGAAGACACAAAAGCCATTTCTTCCATAAAGATAAAACACAGATCTGCCAACTTTTCCAAAAACCTTGGAGTGAGATTTGGGGGGGCCAACCCACATTTTGCCGCGTATAAAGGTATTTCTTTGGCTCTTTCAGCATCACTATCCTTCAGGGTTTAAACTGGGACTTGCTATGTGTGGGTGGGATGGGGGCTCTCTCTAGGGGGGTCTGGGGGTATGCCCCCCCCCCCAGGATTTTTTTAAAAAAAAATAAGCCATTAAATGGCACTTTCTGGAGGGTTTTTTGCACAAAAAAAAATGGAGAAATAAAGTTTTACATGACATGTGCAAAACTGTAGGGTTAAGAGCCTTTGCATTGTCATAGTATCAACAGGTATTAGGGCTTTTAGCATTTACATAATTTACATTATTAACTTCTTATGATATAAGAACTGACCCAGACAATGTGCCAAACATAATGAAGAGACAGTAGCATATGTCAGCAACAGCTGAGAAGATTTGGGTCTGTGGTGAATAAGTCCAGGGGTCCCTGGTGTAGGGACCAGGGACTAGGGATGATCCGAGTACCCGGCTGAAACGAGTATCCGGTACGGATAAAGCACTTTTGCCGAGTACAAGTATTGTACGAGTAATACGAGTCAATATCTGTACTCGGATTGAATACAACTCCTCAACTGGCCGCGCAGCGTTCTGTGATAATCACAGCGCCCCCCCCCCCCCCCCGCCTACAAAATGCTCGGCTCTATCACACACACACAGAACACGGAGAAATGCGCTCTCTCTCTCTCTCTCTCTCTCTCTCTCTCCTCTCTCTCTCTCTCTCTCGCTCCGTCAGTCAATCGGGTCTGCGGGTCTGTTCCGTTAACGTTTAGGGTTTCTTCAGCTTCAGGTTTGTTTTTTAACTTCGGTTTGTAGTACTTACAGACTTAGTAACCAGTAGATTTCTGGTGAACGTGGGTTTTCAGAAATGCTGCTTGGTTTAAATGAGACTCCCATTGCGTCTCTGCCATCGGAGATTTTTTTTTTTAACTATCGCTGCCCCCCCCCCCCCCCCCCCCCCTCTCTCTCTCTTTGTGTCTCTCTCTTACTCACACACACACACACACCACACATACCTGGTGTGGAATAAAAAGAACCAAAAACAATAAAATCACACTGAATCATCATAAAAAATTAAAAGTTAAAAAAGAAAGTTATACTGAGTATGAAAACCCTTGTTCATTACATTTTACTTCAATTGCAACTGCATGTGTTGTATTCATTGTTACAGATAGTTGTTTTGTTACCATGACAAACCATTTTCTAATCAACATAAATATAACAATTTCTGATAAACCCATATCAATTGCATGCTTAAAATAAGATACCGGTAAAAGCCCCGCCCATTTCAAGACAACCCGACCCACTTCCGGGTTAAATATGACCACTTCCGGGCTAGGCCCCGCCCAGTCCGAGTACGGATCCGGATACAGATAATTCATGTGGTAAACAGATACAGATACACATAGACATATAAAGAATAGACGCCGCATTGGCAGCTCAGCGCGAGAAATTCAACCGCCATCTTGGACCGGTCATACTCGTTGCTTAGCAGCAGAAGATTCAAGATGCCAGAGCACTGTGCAGCATATTCCTGTTCAAATCGGCGGACCATTGAAAACAGGCTTGGGGGATTACTTTTCACAAGTAAGATTTAACATTACCGTACTATTGGTGTACTTTGTGAATAGAATATTACCAGAGAGTTGAGAAGGATCAAGGGTCTTTGATATTACTGTATTGACATCGTAGCCAGCTAGCTAGCTAGGCTATGTTTACTGTACCGGCTGCTGTTCACCCGGTGTTATGTCCCTGCCATAGTAGGGTGACCAGACGTCCCCGGTTTCCGGTGACAGTCCCCGATTATTGACGACCTGTCCCCGGCTGGACCTGTCCCCGTAAATGTCCCCGGTTTTCACTGTGACTGACAGACCCGAAATTGGAATGAAAGAAAAAAATGATGACAAAACGTAGCCAATAGTCGCACACCCAACACCCGCAGGCTCAAGGCAGCCAGAGCTGATCAGAGCTCAGAGAGGTTTTAGAAGCCGTATTTTACGATGTTAAAATCACTGATTATTTACATGGAGTCTGGTGGGTTTAGCGAACGCAATTTCGCGGACTTTTATGTTTTAGAAAGGATCTTTAACAGAAAGGTCGACCTCCTTAGAAATCCTTTCCATAATGTTGTCAGACCCTTTGAATATTAATCTGAGTCTGTTAGAAAAGAAACGTCCCCGTTTCCCATCAAAGACATATGCAAACAAGAAACTGTAAACAATAAAACGACTGTTACTTCAGAACAGGGCCAAAGGTGGGGGCAGACCCAGACTGAGAAAGGGGGGAGTGGGATTGGCGCTGCAGCGGGGGTTGTGAATGGCCTGTAGGAGGGGTTAATGAGGGAATACTGCAGTGGCCAGATAAGATGTACCTCCCCGTGGCTCTCAACTTCGAAGGCTTAAAGGGCAAAGCACCTGACAATGCAGTCAAACGAGGGAGCTGAGGTTGCAAAGAGTCACACGCAGGTGTCTCATGTCCATGATCTGGCACAGGAGCATGGTAGGGTCTGAGACAATTGTAGTGGACAATCTGGGACTTAGACTGATCCAGGAGGTAGTGAATCCTATATGTCACTCCAGGAGAATCCACATCAGAACCAAGGCACTCTAATATTTCAAAGGGGCCTTTCCAGTGAGGAGCAAGTTTCTGTTTTGTTGTAGTGGGATCATTTAACCAGACAAGGTCTCCAGGAGCATAGGGAGTGTGCTTAACACTCTTGTCATACTGTCGTTTCTGCTGATTGTGGGCATGATCTGTTCCATGCTGCAGAACTGAAAGCAAACCGAAGTTTCTGCATCAATTGGGCAACATAGTCAGCAGGAGAAGCCATAGCAGATGAAGATGGTGTTTTGTCAGGAAACAGCATGTTGGCAGGCATCCTGGCTTCATGACCATGTGTGAGGAAAAATGGTGTGAAACCTGTTGTAGAGTGGGGGTTGGTATTGTAAGCCAAAGCAACTTGGTTGAGGCAGTCATCCCAGTCACCAGGATGTTGAAGTGTCTTGGCCAACTGATCAATAAGTGTCCTGTTGAACCTCTCAATCATGCCATCACTCTGAGGATGATATGGACTGGTACGTGTTTTCTGTACGCCCAGCAGTTCACACAGATGTTTCACCAGGTCAGACTCAAACTGACGTCCCTGATCAGTGTGAAGCATCTCCGGATACCATGTTCACAGATGAAGTGTTCAAACAGACATTTCGCAACTGTTATGGAGCTGATCTGGAATGGCATAGAGGTTGACATATTTGGAGAAATAATCTTGGACAACAAGCACATACCTGTTTCCACGACTTGTGATGGGGAGCTCGAGTATGTCAGCTGCAACCTTTTGGAATGGCTCAGTAGCAACAATTGTTCTCACTGGAGCTCTCTGTTGAGGTGAGGGACTCCGTCTTGCGTCACATGGGGTACATTGCTTGCACCACATCTTGATGTCACGTGACATAAAGGGCCAATAACACAGTTGCTGAGCACGTTTCAAGACTTTATCAGCAGATAAATGACCAGTCACTGGATTTCCATGCAGCATCTGCAGAACAGTGTCTTTCAAAGCATGAGGGACAATCGTTTGATGGAGCACTGATTTTGTGGATGGGTTGAAAACTGTACGGCAGAGTACACCATTATGAAAGGTCAGTCTGTGGAACTCGTGCCAAAGTGCCTTCTCAGCAAGTGTGTGTTTTTTAATGCGCCAGTATGGTGGTTTCTGTCCTTTAACTTTCCAGCTAATGACCTCTGACAGTATGGAGTCTTGCTGTTGTTCCTTTTTGAAGTCATCTTCAGGGAGCTGAAGCACAAATGTGGCAGGGACAGACTCTGAAACACACTGCGAGGAGGCTGGAGGAGGCTGAGGTCCAGTCAGGTTACAGCAAACAGTCTCAGTATCAGTACTGCAGAGACTGTGATGTACAGAACTGACAGGACTAGACAGACTTATAGGGCTTTGACTGGAATGTCCCTTGTCAGGGCTTGTATCACCAGGAGCACAGGAGAACAGAGCAGAGGAGCTCTGCTCTGTTGGTCTGGTGTCAGCAGGGCGACGTGACATTGCATCTGCATTGAGGTGACTGTGGCCATCCTTGTGAATTACAGTCCATTCAAAAGGATCAAGTTCAAGAGCCCAGCGTGCACGACGACCAGTTTCGGTCATTATCAATTGGTATTTTCCTGAGACCCAGGAGAGTTTGTGGTCAGTGACAATAACAAAGGGCTGTTTGTAAAGGTAGTGGCGGAAATGTCGCACGGCCCAGACAATGGCCCAAAGTTCTCTGTCGTACGTCGACCATTTTCTTTCTGCTTTTGTAAGGACATGACTGGCATAAGCAATCACTTTTTCTTGATTCCCTTGTCTCTGAGCAAGCACCGCACCAAAAGCAGAGCCTGAATCATCTGTATAGAGGGAGAATGGCACAGTGAAGTTAGGGAATGCAACCACTGGAGGGTTTGTGAGTGCGTGTTTCAGTAAGTGAATGCATCCTGACATTGAAGAGTCCATTGAAAAGGTGCATTCTTCTCTGTGAGTGCGTGTAGGGGGACACTGTGATGTGCAAAGCTCCTGATGAACTTGCGGTAATATGAACAAAGTCCAAGAATGCTCTTACTTCTGTAGCTGACCGTGGAACAGGCCAGTCTTGAACACTTTTCACATTTCGTGGGTCTGGCTGAATGCCGTCTTTGGATACAATGTGGCCCAGAAACTGTACCTGATCTCTGGCAAAACAGCATTTGGAGGGATTCAGCTTCAGGCCGCTCAACTGGAATCTGGAGAGATTTCCTCCAGGTGCTGGAGATGTTCACCGAAAGAGCGGCTGTAGATGAGGACATCATCCAAATACACTAGGCAGGTTTTCCACGGGAGGCCTCGAAGCACCATTTCCATCAAGCGCTGGCATGTGGCTGGAGCATTGGTGAGACCCATAGGCATCACTTTAAAGTGGTACAGGCCACTACCTGTTGTGAATACTGTCTTTTCACGATCTTCCTCATCCAGCTCAACTTGCCAATAGCCATGTTACAGGTCCATCGTGGAGAACCAGGCAGAGCCTGACAAAGCATCCAGTGCGTCGTCGACTCTTGGAAGTGGGTGGGAATCCTTGACTGTCACTGCATTGAGTTTTCTGTAGTCCAGGCAGAAACGCCATGTGCCATTTTTCTTGCGCACCAAAACAACTGGCGCAGCCCAGGGACTGTAGCTTTCTTCAATGACATCTGCTTCTAACAGGCTTTCAACTTGAGTCTGTATTTCAGCTCTCTGTTCTGGTGTCACCCTGTAGGCTCTCTGTTTAATTGGTGTGGCATCACCAGTGCGAATTTGATGCCTGATGATGTTTGTGCGACCTCTGTCCTCTGAGTGTTTACTGAATACTGCTGAGTATTTCTGAAGTAGTGATCTCAGAGATTGAACTTGGGAAGGTGACAGGTTGTTGTCATTTATCTGGACAGGTGGAGCCAAATCATGTACGAGGGAGACTGCACAACATGACGTTTCACCTGATATGATGTCAACAGATGAAGCCGAATGAAATTCACCCAGGTGTTGACCTGAATGCAGCTCAATGTCATCTCTGGAGGGATTTAAGAGTCGAACAACAGTCGTGCCATTTTGAACCTCACTGAGAGAATGTGCCACGATGATGTCACACGATGTGTTGGGCATGAGAACACCATAGTAGTCAGTTGGCATGGGAGAAGCAGGTGTGGCTGCTGACACACAGGCTGTAATGAGGGTTTCACTCATAGCTTGAATCTTAGTGGGCGCTAGCACAGACACATTACAGCAGGCAGCCACTTCATGTCCTTTGGGCAGGAGAGGAATTTTCATGTCCCAAAGTTGCAGCATTTTGTTTTTGATGTCCAGGAGGGCATGGTGTTGCAGCAGAAAATCGAAACCAAGAATGACTGGCTGGCAAGCACCTCGGAGAATTTCAAAGTCCTGTTGCCATACCTGATGTCCCAGTCTGATCCCAATCGTTAACTTGCCTAAAATGTCCAGCACTGTCCATTGACTGCGCGAGCTGGCAGAGAGGAGGGTGTCATGGGGCGTTTCCTCAATGCCGGGTGAGAGTTACGAAAATCTTCGCTCACATGGAGACAGTAGAACCAGAGTCAATTAAAGTGCACACTTCAATGCCTCAATAATAGCCAAGATTGTGGAAGAAACAGAATCATCAGGTTGTGAGTCATTCTTGTCAGGCATGAATTTGGGGAAATCCTTAAGGGCTGTGAGACAGTAGCTGATGTTTGCCCCTCAACAGCAGCTAACGGAAGTTTCCCTGCCGGTTGGAGACAGAGTGTGGATATCTTTCAGGAGACTGGAAGCGAACACTGCCCCTAGTGTGTGGACTTGCATCCCTGTTTTTCTGCGGAGCAGGACTTGGGCTGCGGCTGAATCTGTTTGTGTCATCGTTGTCATGGCGACCATACCTGGAGTGCTGATAGGACTGACGTGAGGGAGAGCAATGCCGGTCACGTCTGCCATCATCATGCCACTGACGGTCCCTCTGAGCAACAGGGGAAGGAGGACAACGTTCATAGCGGGGCCCTGTTTCACGACCACGATGCTGCTCAGGTAAGTAGTTGTCTCCGCGTTGCTGCGTGTCATGGTAAGGATGTGAGAGACACTGCGTGCACTGTATTGAACATTGTTGGAGGAAAACCTTTCAGGTTTGGAGTCCACACGCTGAGCCAGGTAACTGTGTTTTTCACGTAACAGGTGTACTTCACTTTGTAAGCTATTGACAGTAAGAGTCAGCAGCTCAACTGCATGCAGAAGCTTATCATCAGTAGGTTTAGAACGAACCATAGCTACCTGTTCCGAAGATTGAGTGTATGGAGACCCTACAGTTGTGTGTTGGAGCGCTGCACGTGCTCTCTCACAGCGGCTGGCAATACGCAGGGCTCCCTCAAGATCCTCAGCACCCATCTCATGGACTTTTGACTGAAGATTTGGGTCTTAGCCAGCAACAAAGTTTTCTCACCCTTCAGTGCATTGCTGTCATAGTCGGGAAAGGCTTCTAGTACAAGACGAGTGATGTCCGCACTGTACACATCCAAACTTTCACCTGGTTTACGAGGTCAAGCATTCACATGTGTCTGGAAGAATGGCAGGGAGTATATCGTAGGGATGAGCCGAATACTCGGCTGAAACGAGTATCCGGTACGGATAAAGCACTTTTTGCCGAGTACAAGTATTATCCGAGTAATGTGAGTCAATATCCGTACTCGGATTCAGTGAAAGTCTCCACTGACTGTCTCCGTTCTGTGATAGGCTAGTCACAGTGCCAGTCACAGCGCCTCTCCCTTACACTATTCTGTGATAGGCTAGTCCCAGCACCCTCCCCTACACTATTCTGTGATAGGCTAGTCCCAGCGCCCCCCCTACTCACAAAGTTTTCTCGTGCTGCTGTGTGCAACTCCGCTCACATGCACTCAGGACACAGAGAGGTGAACAGCTCACTCCGTTCTTCTCAGGTCCGCGGGGCTTTCCCCGTTAACATTTAGGGTTTCTTCAAGCTTCAGGTTTGTTTTATACTTCGGTTTGAACTAGTACCTAGTAACCAGGAGACTTCTGGTAACGGGGTTTGTTTAGACATGGTGTTGGTAGAATGGGACTCCGTCAAAGTTTTTTTTTTTTTTAACTGCCTGCTGGCTCTTACCAGTTTTTTTGAGTGTCTGAAACTTTCTTGCTGTGTTTTATAAAAAAAAATAAAGGCAGTTGAATATATGAATAATAATGAATAATATTACCAATTAAGTTACACACACAAACACATTCCAACCCCCCCGCCCCCCTGTCTCTCTTTGTTTCTCCCTCTCTCTCTGTATCTCTTACTCACTCACAGACACACACACTCACATTGAGTGTGTGTGTTCTGTGAGTGTGAAAATACAAAAAGAACCAAAAATAAATAAATGATCAAACTGATCATAGAAAAATTAAAAGTTAAAAATAAAGTTATATTATTGAGTATGAAAACTCTTGTTCATACATTTTACTTAATAATTGCAAGCACATTGTTGTATTTATTGTTGCAAAACTTGTTATATACTGTAGGCCTATATAGTTTGTTTGTTACCATGACAAACCAATGACACTCAATGCTGATGCTGTCATGGAAATAGTTTTCTAATCAGCAATAAATATAACAATTTTGATCAACCCATAACTTTTAATATCTGATAACCCCCCCATTTCAAGACAACCCAACCCACTTCCGGTTAAATCTGACCACGTCCGTTTAGGCCCCGCCCAGTCCGAGTACGGATCCGGATACAGATAATGCATGTGGTAAACAGATACAGATACAGATAATGCTGTACTCGCTCATCCCTAGTATATCGGTCCAAAAACGTCCTTGATTTTCTCCTTCACCGAATCATAGTCCCTCTGAATCGCAGAAGCCGACTGACCAGCCGACTGGCTCCCCCGACCCAGACCGGCCCCACTAGCTCACCTGACCCAGACCAGCTGACCGGACCACCCACCCTGACCCGAGGCCCAGCATTTCTGACCCCCGGCTGGCGCTCGGTGGCCCTGCCCCCCGGCCGACGGCCAACGTTTCTGGCCGGCGTCTGGGCCACTTCCCTCTCCAGGCACTGGCTCCAGGGGTCCCCCGGACTCAGTCCCCTGGTTTCCTCCAGTCCTGGACGTGGTCCCAGGCCCTTAGGACCCCAGTTCCTGATGTCCTAGCCCCCCTAGTCCTAGTCACCCTAGTCTTGTGTCTGTCCCGGTTTCTGTGTTTGTCCCCGTCACTGTGTCTGTTCCTGTCCCTGTCTCTGTCCCGGTGCGTATCCCTGTCCCAGTGCTTGTCCCTGTGTCTGCATCTGTCCCCAGGCTTGTCTCAGTCCCTGTGTTTGTCTCTGTTCCAGTCTTTGTCCCTATCCCGGTCACTGTTTCTGTCCCGATCACCGTTCCTTCCTGTCCCGTCATCCTCCCTGTCCGTGTGTCCACCCCGTCCAAAATTGCCGCCACACCGTCTCCGTCCGTCCCACCCAAAATCGCCCCTAAACCCGACCCGCCTGTCTCCGTGCTGTCCGTCCCGTCTATGTCCACGTCTGTCCCACCTGTTTGCTCCGAGTCTGGCCTGTCCCCCCTTAGACACCCTAGTATGCCCTCCCGTGGGCTTCCAGGTATTCCTAGTGTGCCCCTCGGTGGGCTTCTCAGTGTCCCTAGTGCGCCCCCCTGTGGGCTTTCCTGTATTCCTAGTGTGCCCCTCGGTGGGCTTCCCAGTGTCCCTACTGCGCCCCCCTGTGGGCTTTCCTGTGTTCCCAGTGTGCCCCCCTGTGGGCTTTTCCAGTGTCCCTAGTGCGCCCCCCTGTGGGCTTTCCTGTGTTCCCAGTGTGCCCCCCTGTGGGCTTTTCCAGTGTCCCTGGTGCGCCCCTCTGTGGGCCTTCTGGTCGTCTTCGCGTTCCTAGTGCGCCCTCTGTTGGGCATTCTGATGCATCCCCTCGAACCTCCTAAGTTCTTCTCTCGGTCCCTCTTCGATCCCTGTGTTGGTGAGTTACCCACATTCTCTGTATCTCTCTCCTTCTCAGTTTTTGTTGTGTATATCTCTCTTCCATCCCCTGTGTCATTGTTTCCCTCATTTTGGTCTCTTAGTCTGTCTCCCTCTCTGTGGTCTAGTCACGTCTCGCTCTCCTTTTGTCTGTCTGGCTTTTTGCGTCTCGTCTTCTCCATTTCTGTCTCTCCACCCCTCTCGTCCCGTCTCTCGGTGTGTCCCTCTTGCGCTGTCCCTTTTGCTTTGTTTTTTGTTTTGTGTCGGTGTATCTCTCTTTCCCTGTGTCTGTCCTGCTTTCTGGGTTTTAGTCCCTTTTTCTGCCTGTTTGTGTGGGTGTCTCTCCCCGTTCCTCTCCGTTTCTAGTGTTTTTTACCTTTCTATCTAGGCTGCGCTGTCCCTCTCCCTGCTTGCTTCTCCACTCCTTTTCTCTGTTCTTCTCCTTCTATTCCTCTCTTGTCTTCATCCTCGCCCCTTCCCGAGTACTCGTCTCAATTGCCCTGTCTCTCTTGCGTACTGTATCTGTCTGTCTTGCTCTCTGTGCTTCTCCCTCTTTTGCTGTGTCGCTGTGTCTCACTGTCTTTCTGGTTGTATTGGTCTCATGTCCCTCTTGGTCCACTGTGTCGGTCTAGTCCACTCTGTCTCTGCGTCTTGCTGTCCCTTCCTCTTTCTATGTCTGTCTGTCTTGCTCTCTGCGTCTCTGTCCCTTTCTCTCCCTCTGTTTGTTTGTGTGTGTCTTGCTCTCTTTCCGTGTGTCTCTGTCTCTCACTCTATGTGTCTCTGTGTCCTGCTCTCTGTCTCCTTCTCTGTCTATGGCTCTGTCTCTCTCTCTCTCCGTCTCCCCGTCTCTCTCTGGCTCTCCCTCTCTGTGCCTACCTCTGGTTCCTTTTCGGCTCCCTTTTTCTGTCCCTCTCTTCCAATCCCTCGCTGTTTTTTGTCCTCGCCCTGTCTCCATTGCTCTGTCTCTGTTGCTCCCTGTGTCTGTCTGTCTTCTCTGTGTAACTCTCGCTCTGTTTGTTTCTCTCTCTCTCTCTTTCTGTGGGTTGTCTCTCTGTTTCTCTCTATCAGTTTTGCTCTCCGTCCTGGTGTCTTTTCCCCTCTGTCTTTTTCATTCCGGTGTCTGTCTGTCTGTCTGTCTGTCTGTCTTGTCCTCTGTGTCTCTCTCTCTCATTCGGTTGCTGTCTGTCTCTCTCTGTCGCTCTCGTCTCCTTCTATGTGGGTCTCTGTGGTTCCACCGCTCTGTCTCTTTCTCCTCCTCTGTCTGTCTTTTCTCTGTGTCCCCGCTCGCTCTCTCCCTGCTTCCCTGTCCTTTGTCTCCC
>NW_022604975.1:0-1245 GCF_008692095.1 Etheostoma spectabile
TCTGTGTCTGTCTCTGTGTCCGCTCGCTCTCTCCCTGCGTCCCTGTCCTTTGTCTCACTCGGTTTTCTCTCCTCGGGTCCCTCGCTCCCTATTGGTCTCCCTTGTTCTGGGCTTCCTGGTGCCCGCCATTGGTGCCTTCTCCTTGTCTGGTCTTCTGTCCATCCTTTCCCCTCCTGCGTCCTCTGGTCTCAGTCTTGTCCCCCTTTCGCCCTCTCCTTCATCTCCTCTTCCTTGGTTTCCTCCTTCGGCTGCTCCTCCTCTCGCTCCCTCCCCGCTCCCTCCTTCTCAGTCCCTCCTCACTCCACTCCTTCTCATCCCTCGCTCGCTCCCCTCCCTCTGTCCCTCTCTCGCTCCCTCGTCAGTTCCCTGCTCGGGCTCTTTGTCCATGCTCCCTGTGTCCTTGTCCCCAGTGCTCCCGGTTTGCTCCTGTCCCCGGTGTCTTTTGTCCCCTGGTTTCCCGTCCCTCTGTTCCCCTCTCTCCCGGTGTCTTCCACCCTCTAGGGGTTGTTTTAGGTTTTTGGGGGGTTTTCGTTTGGTTTTGACATCTGGGATCTGTCTTGGGGGGGGGGGTACTGTTGTGGTTTGGGGGTTTTGTTTGAGTTCGCTTTCGTCTTTGGCCTCCTTGTGTTTTTGTCTGTTTTCTCCTTGGTCTTGTGTTTTTTGATTCTGTCTTGTGTCCTTGTGTGTCTGTTTGTTCTTTCTCCCGTTTTATTGTGGTAGTATGTTTCCTGTTTGTCTAGTCTTGTCTAGCTTTACGTTGGCTTGTCTGATTGTCCAGCCCCGCCCTGATGTGCTTCACCTGACGTCTCACCTGTTACCCATTACCTCGTTACCCTCTTGTATTTAACCCCTGTGTTTCTTTGTCCTTTGTCAGATCCTTCTGCCTGTCCAGCCGTCCTGTTGTGAGTTTGTTCGCCTGCCTTTCCCCTGTAAGTTGTTTGTTTATGTGCCCGTGCTCCATGTGTGTTTGTCCTGCCAGCGGCCTGATCCTGCTGTTCCCGGCTTTCTTGTGGTTTTCCCCGTGAGTCCCCTGCCATCCCCGGTGTGCTTCCCTCCCGTTTTGGACTCCTGGCCTCTCCAGTGTTGGGTTGAATTTATGTTTGGACTTCGCCTTTTGCATGTTCTTTTGAACTGTTGGAATAAAAAACCCTTTTGTATCGGACTATTCCTGCCTCAAGTCTCTGCGTTTGGGTCCTCCTCCTGTCCCATCACAGGATCATGGCTATGCCCTTGCCTGTGTCTCCT
>NW_022604976.1:0-4311 GCF_008692095.1 Etheostoma spectabile
GTCATATTTTTCTCAACAAAAGTATTATTCCTCTAAAACAAACCCAATGTCTGAGGTAAAGTTAGGCTTCCAGGTCCAGACTAAAGCTACAGGTGGACACAGACAGGCAGTTACATCCACTTGTTAATCAACTTAGTAGGACACCAGGAAAACCAAAGAGGACATTATCATAAATTCTAAGTGTCTGACAACTCATGGAAAGGTCGACCTTTCTGTTAAAGATTTAAAAAACATAACCTCCACGAAATTGCGTTCGTTAAACCCAACAGACTCCATGTAAATAATCTCTACTTTTAGCGTGTCTAGAGCAGCATATCTCCACCAGACTCCATGTAAATAATCACTACTTTTAGCGTGTCTAGAGCAGCATATCTCCACCAGACTCCATGTAAATAATCTCTACTTTTAGCGTGTCTAGAGCAGCATATGTCCACCAGACTCCATGTAAATAATCAGTAATTTTTTTTCTGGCTCTGGATGTCTTTGTGACTACCGGCTCCGTTTGGTCAGTGTTTTTTTTTCTTTTATTCCAATTTTGGATCTGTCAGTTACAGTGAACACCGTTAGTTTCTTTGGTAACTCCAGATTCTATTGGGTTTATCCTTCGCGCATGCGCATTCGTGAAGATTTTCTTCCCGCCCTAGCGTCCAGCGCGGGCCTCAACTACGTCCGCATTTACTGCATATATACAGAGCGACCCGTTGTTCGACTCCCAAAACATCAGCTTTTCTTCAACTAATGTCTAGGAGCAGGTGCCCGGACCTTAGATGGCTACGCCTATACTAATAGAATCTGGAGTTACCAAAGTAACTAACGTTCTATTTCGTAAAGGCTTCGCCCTCTAAGGGCTACGCTATTGGGTTAGGGCGAAGCTGATGTAGTCAATGCCCACCTGCGGCACAAGGGTCCACAAGCCGAACATACACCACATTGCCCCAGCAACAATGTACAGAGGCTAGTCAGAGTCATTCCTCTGACAAAGCCTGCCCTGCCAATGGCGGCGGCCGGAAAGGTTCATGTGCCCGCAATATGATGCAGTAGTACAATGATTAATGGGGGTTAAGCGTGATTGACCCTGTCGCTCATGCAACGGAGAGACAATGATTACCTCCGTGCATGCAACATGATTATGACAATGTATGAGATAAGAACTGTGTCTCACAAGAAATACCCTAGGTACAGAGAGGTGAGACAGCAGAGCAGGGTCATTCAGCACTAGGTGTGAAGGAAATTGGCAACAATCAAGGCAACCTCCGCTTTTTTTTTTTTTTGGCACATTCAGCGCGGCATTACGCGTCACTGACTGTGGACAAAACCGCATGAGACATGGAAGATTCAGACATATCTCGCAGATAAAAGCGGACTAAGGGGCACGGGGAAGCCCAGGAGCTGCCGCGCAAATGTCGGCTACTGCCATGCCTTTAATAGAGCCGCAGACGCCGACAGAGCCCTCGTAGAGTGACCCCGAATGTCTTGGGGGGCTCTTTCCCTTCCGAGCTATAAGCCTGGGTAATAGCCTCGCACAGCCAGTGAGACAGACGCTGTTTTGAGAGAGGTCTGATCCTTGGGAGTGGTTCTCTATAAGAACAGCTGCTGGTTTTCCTGATATTTGCCGTGCGTAAAATGTATTGTGACAGAGCGCGCACCGGACACAACCGGTGGGAAGCCTCCTCCGCACCGTTAGCGTGAGGTGGGGGGAAAAAAAACCCTCGAGGGAAAACACCCTTGACCAAAAGAACTAGTTAAGTCTTCGGTGTGAAGGAGTATTTGGCTGTAAGGTGGCTGCGCTCCCGCCCTCTAATGGAGAGGCAGGACGGAGAAACTGACAGTGCACATAAATCACTCACTCTTTTGGCCGACGTTAGGGCAAGGAGAGTGCTGTCTTAAGCGAGCATTCTGAGCGAAGCCTCTGCAAGGGCTCAAAGGGGGCTTCCCCAGAGCCCGGAGCACCAGAGCTAGGTCCCATTGGGGGCGACAGCCGGTTTTTGACGCCTAACCCCCTTCAGGAAACGCTTCACCAGGGGATGCGCAAAAACTGTCCTCTCACCGAAACCTTCGTGACAGGATGAGATGGCTGCTGCATATGCTTTGACTGTAGATGGAGCCAAATCATTATCCACCAGAGTTTGTAGGTACTCAGCACGAGAGGTAGGGGACACGATGTGGGTCTGCGTCCCTCTCTGTGCACCAGCGCTGGAAGGCAGACCAGCGCCCTGCGTAGCCTGCTATGGTAGAGGGGGTCTGGAGCCCTGGATAGTGCGTACCACGGCGGGGGGCAAGCCTAATCTCTGTAAGCGTTCCCGCTCAGCAACCAGCCCCACAGCCTCTGATTTATCCTGGGGGAGACAGATCGCACCGTTCAGCTGCGATAGTGCGTCTCCCTCCGCAACGGAATCTGCCAGGGGGGAGCCACCAGCAGCTGAACGGGGTTGGGAAACGGACGCGCTCGTGCCGCTCCGGTGCCACCCAGAACAATTAACAGATCCTCCTCCTGGACGCGCTCCAGGAGGCGAGGATCAGGGGGACCGGGGACAAGCATATAGGAGGGTTTTGGGCCCGGGTTTGTGGGAGAAGGCGTCTACGCCGAGGGGAGGTTGTCCCCGCGCCGTCAAGGAGAACCACAGTGTGCGCTGTGTGTTCTCTCGTGAAGCGAACAGATCCACCTCCGCTTCCCCGAACCTGCTCCATAACGTTTGAACGATAGTGGGATTCAATCTCCACTCGTTGTGGGAGGGCCCCCCCCTCGACATCAGTCGGCTGCCCGTTTCAAAAACCCCGGGGATATATACTGCTTTGAGAGAGCCAGCAGGTGGCTGTGCGCCCACAGCAGGAGGCGTCTGGCTATTTCTAACAGCCGGGCTGAGCGTATGCCGCCCTGGCGGTTTATGAATGCCGCCGCCGTGATGTTGTCCGTCCTTACTACAACATGCCTCCCCGGCCCCACTGGTGTAAAGTGTTTCAACACCTTCAACACCGTGGACAGCTCCAGGCAGTTTATGTGAGGGAGAGGGGAGGAGGCCAGGCCCCTCCCCCAGCCACCTGTGACTCGCACATTCCCCCCCAGCCAGTGGGGACGCGTCTGTGTACCCCGTCACATATGACGTCACTCTGCCCAGGGGAACCCCGGAAGACAGGGTTTGGGGACTCCCCCAGTATGCCATGTCTGATTGGAGGGAATGAGGATGGACAGCATTCGCCATTTGTGGCGAATGGGATCGAGGCGCTGGCGGTGAAACCACCTCTGGACTTTCCTCATGTGGAGGAGACCCAGGGGACCACCCGTGTGTGCCGCTACATCATGCCCAAGAGCCGCATAACTGACAGCGCTGACACTGTCGCGCGCGGCCTGAAGCGGGACACATAGAAGTCAGGGCTTCCTGCCTCGGTGCTGACAGCCTGGCTCTCATGCTGATCGAGCTCTTGTCTACGCCCGATAAACTATCGATTGTGCCGGGACAAGGGCGCTCTTCTTCCAATTCATGGCAAAACCCAGCGTTTGTAGTGCTGCAAGAGAACCTCCATAGTGTGTAGCGCCGCCCCGCGACGAGAGGGGGCTAGAATGAGCAGATCGTCCAAGTAAAAAGAGGACTCTGATGCCCCTCTCCCGTAGAGGCTGGAGCGCCGTTTCCATGCACTTGGAAAAGGTGCGGGGGCTAGTGAGTATCCGAACGCAGCCGGGGAACTGGAAACGGGCCCCTTGAAGGAGAAGCGCAGGAATTCCTGTGCCTGGGAATTATTTGGATGTGAGTAAGCGCTTTCAGATCCACGGATGTAAACCATTCGTTGGGGGCGCACACATTCCAACACGTGCCTGATGGTGAGCATGTGGAAGGGGCGCTCCATGACATACCGTTTGAATTTTGACAGGTCGAGGATGGGACGCAGTCCTCCTGACTTCTTCGGGGTGAAAATAGCGAGAGTAAAAACCCCTCGTTTTCCTCCCTGGAGGGACGCGGGAATAGCTCCGCTCGTCAGCAACCTTCTAACTCTGACGTCATTGCGTCTGACTCTGCCGGGATAAACCGTCGTCTCAACAAACCCACCCGCGAAAGGGGGCGGGGGGGAGGCGAACTGGAGTGTGTAACCCCGTGTTATCAGCTTTGACATCCACGAGTCCATGTGTGTCAAGCCAATCCATGCCCAGCGCGCACTCTGACAGTGGGCGAGCACATGTCTGAGTGTTGTTCACCCGACATGGCAGCAGGGAGCGCAGAGCCCATCCCGCCGCTGGGCGAGACGAGTGATCGCGTCGCCCAGCCCATGGCAGGGCTTTTTCTGAAAGGGCAGTGGCCGGTCTCCGCCGTGTGGGGC
>NW_022604977.1:0-31625 GCF_008692095.1 Etheostoma spectabile
CCCTGGCAGAAGCGTGCCAGCAGATTATTTGTGGCAAATGTGAGAAATTGGGCATACCTTCACGGAATGCACCAATGGCAGGAAGTGCAATCTCTGTGGAGAAACAAACCACCTCTTTCAGAGATTGCCCCAAGTCATTTGCCAACAAATTAAAGACGGCAGCAAAAAGAACGGAGAAGGAACAAGATGAATTGTTTGGAGAGCTGTTTGGCTGGAAAATTCAAATCTCCCGCCAAATCCTGTGTTGGAGGAGAAGGATCAGGAGGCGGGAGAGGGGAGGGGCCTGCAATTGCCCCACCAGTGGTGAACAGGGGAGAAGTATTGGCAATGCAGGCAGAAGGCGGAGCTAGCCCAGTGGCTGGCTCAGAACAGGAACTGACCATTCACAGGGTGATAGTGAGGATGTCCCCCTCCCCAATGCCCAGCCAGGCAAGAGGCTAATTTCAGAATTGTCCTTCTGAGTCTCCTGGAGTCTCGGAAAAGAGGGGAAGAGCTGGGACTGACTCAGACAGTTCATCTGTGGAGGGGCCCAGAGTCTTCCCCTCCGATTCACCCAATGAAGTCTCATTCCTAAGCATAGCTCTGCAATCAACCCCTAAGGTCTCTAAGCTCAACGCAACCCTGTGTCAGAGGCCAACTCCCAGAGTCCGAAAGGGAAATGGAGTTCAACCCCGTCCTCTCTCACCTGTGAGAATGAAGGAAGAGCTCCATTCACAAGAAATTCAATAATTGTTGTTTTAATATTTGAAGTCCCTCCCTTCTGTCTTTAAGATGTCATACTTATTCTTAACCATACTCATGCACTCACCTTCTCAACTATCAATGTGAGAAGCGTCAAGTCGAGAGTTAGAGCCCAGACGGTTTTATCCTTTCTTAACTCTTTTAAGTCAGATGTGTTTTTATTACAGGAATGTGGCCTTCCATTTTTAAAGCACTACAGGGAATGGGAGGAGTTATGGCCACAAACGTCACTAGGAGCTGGAGCGGCTCAAAATGAAAACAAGAGTGATGGAGTGGCCATTTTAATAAAAAACCCTCTAGTCTTGGTAAAGGGCAGCACTGTGGTGAGAGATGGTCGGGCACTTTTAACACACCTGACTTTTATGGGGAGGGATTTTAAAGTCTTAAATATTTATGGCTTTAATGACAAGAATGACAGGTATGACCTTTTAGAAGACCTGCAGCCCCACATGCTAGGTAGGCTACCTTTAGTCGTAGGGAAGGATTTTAATTGTATTTTAAGCAAGAATGACAGGAGAAGAACAGGGGATGATTTTAAAGCAGACAAGACTTCACTTTTATTACAAAGTATATGTAGCGATTTTAAACTTGTGGACTGTTTTAAACCATGCATCCCAGAGAGGAGGGTTTCACCTGGTTCAGTAGTGACGGCACCCGAGCCTCTCGCATAGACTACATTTTATCACGTGACTGCCCACCAACCGATGCTAGATTAGTACCTGTTTTCTTTTCCGATCACGCAATGCTTTCCTGCACTCTTTCACTCTCTTCCGGTGTGACGGCAGGAAGCGGTCTGTGGAAGCTCAATTGCTCCCTGTTAGAAGACAGGGAGCTAGATAGGCAGTACAGGGAGCAATACAAAGAATGGCAGACCCTTCAAGACTTTTACGATACACGCGCACAGTGGTGGGAAATGGTGAAGGGGAAGACTAAGACTTTTTACAGACAGGCAGGTAAGAGGAAAAAAGATAGGGACAACAGACGCATGATGGGACTGCAGAAACGACTTCAGAGGTATTTTAAATTAATCCAACAGGGAATGGATTTTAATGAGGAAATAAAACAAATTAAAACAGAGATGTCGGTTTTAGCAGAATTAAAAGCAAAGGTGTCATACTAAGAAGCAAGGAGAGGGAAATAGAGGAAGGAGAGAAGTGCACAAGATATTTTTTAAGAAAATCATAAATAAGGGGGGGGCATGTTAAGACTTAAAAAAAAAAACGGGTGCATAGCTAACACAACAGAGGAAATTAAAGAAACTGTCGAAGACTTTTACCGTGAACTGTACACGGAAAAAGCAGTTAATAAGGACACCATGACAGAAGTTTTAAAATCAATTGAACAAGCAAAAAATGACAATGTGCTCTTAACTCAAGATTTTACCATGACTGAACTAAACAACTGTGTAAAAACTTTTAAGAAAGGGAAGTCACCAGGAGAAGACGGCTTCCCTTGGAATTTTACTTGACATTTTGGGACATTTTAGCACCAGACTTGCTTGTTGTTTTTATGGATTTGAACAACTGGACCGACTTCCTGACAGTTTTAGAGTAGGGATAGTGACGCTTTTACATAAAGACAGAGACAAGACAGACTTGAAAAACTGGAGACCCATCACACTTTTAAATGTCGACTGTAAACTTTTAGCAAATTATTAGCTTCACGTATGTCCCTGTTTTTAGGAGAGCTGATTCACCCGGATCAAGCCTGTGCCGTCCCGGGGAGGAAGATCACCGACAGCCTCGTACTGATCCGAGACACCATCTGTTATGCGAGAGACAGAAACATTCGGCTAGTAGTCCTGAATTTAGATTTTGAGAAAGCCTTTGATCGGGTCTCGCACCAGTACCTCTTTCAGGTACTGCAAAAAATGGGGTTCCCAAGAAGGTTTATAGCCTGGGTGGGACTGCTGTACCGGGGGATCAACAGCAAATTCATTGTTAACGGGCATCTGACAGCAGCAGTGGATATAAACTGCGGTGTCCGTCAGGGTTGTCCGTTATCTGCCCTCCTTTACGTCCTCTCAATAGAACCGATGGCACAGATCTTGAGAAGGGACCAACGAATCCATGGGGTAAGAGTCCCAGGGAGCGGGGGACTCGAGACAAAATGCATATTATATATGGACGACATCAACATTTTATGCACTGACCTTTTATCTGTCAACAGGACGCTGGACTTGACTGACTGGTTCGGACAGGCCTCTGGGTCGAAGCTCAACCGAAGCAAGACCCAAGCCCATTTTTATGGACCATGGACGGCGACTGAGACGACAGGACTCCCCCTGACTGTGACCCCGGACCGACCAAAAATACTTGGGATCAAGTTTGATAGGGAGGGGGAAGGGAAAACAAATTGGGCAGACAAGGTAGGGAAAGTCAGACAGAGACTAGGATACTGGACACTTAGAGGACTGACTTTAGAAGGAAAGGTTTTAATCATTAAAGCAGTGATTTTACCTTTGCTTTTACTAATCAGTTCTGTTTTTATCCCGCCTAGGAGAACGATTTTAGACCTGGAACGAGCCATCTTTTATTTCTTGTGGGGCTCCAAGTGGGAAAGACTGAAACGAAGGAGTGCCTGACCTGTACTTGTTTTTAGGGAGCAGATACACCGCCCTGCACATTTTAACCGCCACAGCCCCATCCAGTAACCCCAAGACCGCAGCGATGACAAGGTTCTGGATGGGGTCGTACCTCAGGAAAATCAAGATTTTACCCGCAGACCTCAGAGTTCCAGTGTCTTTTAACCTGCCACCAGCTTACGCTTTTATCCAGTCATTTTTTTTTTTTTTTTTTTTTTATACTCTTTATTTAACGTTTTTCATTACAATAAAACAAACAACACACACAGAACTTGGGGCACTGATACATAGATAAGTAGATAATACGTTACAAGATGATACACCTAGTTATGCTTCCTTGCTTTTGTAGGTCAACCATTTAGACCAGCGGTTGTTGTAAGAATGTCCTTTCATACGTAAAAGATATGTCAGTTTTTCCATAGAGTTAATCTCCTCCACGACGTCTCGCCAGTGGTCCAGCTTGGGAGGGAGATTCTTTAGCCAAGACCGTGTAATTGCTTTTTTGCTAGCAATTGACAGAACTTTAAAAAGGTACTGATCTTCTTTTTGAAACACTTTTCCAGGCATTAACCCCAGCAGAAAAATTCTAGGGTCCTTGGGGATGACATACCCCAAAATTGTCCCAGTAGTCTGACAGATTCCATCCCAATAAGTTGCCAACTTTGGGCAGGACCAAAATACATGAGAGTGATTGGCGTTCTGATGGCCACACTGTCTCCAACATTGCTGTTCTTCTCCTCTATATCTACTAGTAATTTGAGGTGTAAGAAAGTATCTGATTAAGCACTTCCAACCGAATTCCCTCCATCTTTTGGAGCTAGTAGATGTTCGTTGTGTCACACACATCGAAAGCCAATCATCCTCTGTAATTATTACTCCCAATTCTCTTTCCCATTTAGACTTAATATTCAAGGTGTTATTTCCATTATATTTCTGCAATCCTTTATATAGTTTGGAAACAGTTTTACAAGGGAGGTGGGTATAAGCTTTCGTAAAAATGTTCACAATAGTATTACCTTCAGGAGGAACACCTTTTTTTATTTTCGTATTGTAAAAATGTCTTACCTGAAAATATTTAAATAAGTCTCTGTTCTCAAGATTATAGTCCCTTTTCAGTTGCTCAAATGTTTTAAAGGTGTTACCTTCTACAAACTGGCACAAAGCCACAAGTCCTCCATCTTTCCAGCCTAGAAATGAAGAATCTAATTCTCCTGGCCGAAAGTTTGAGTTACAGGAGGGCCACATCAGGAGTCCAATGACGTCCGCCAATCTGTATCTACTGTATCTGTATCTGTATCAACCACTTCCTTCCAGATTAACAATGTGCCTTCGACTATACCATTCCCATTTTTGTCTGTAATTATTTTACCTCCCAGACGTGTTTGGGGTTGGGCCCCACCCTGCCTTAGTTCTATTTGTTTCCATCCAGTCTCCATTTCTGGGGAGCACCAGCAGACCATGAATCTCATCTGAGATGCATAATAGTATTCCCTCAAATTTGGAAGGGCCAAACCCCCCTGGTCCCTATTAATTTGGAGTATTTTAAATTTTATTCTTGGTCTGGTCCCGGACCAAATAAATCTGGAGATCAACCTGTCCCAAGCATGGAACTGTGTGCTAGATATTCTAATAGGCAATGACATGAAAAGATATAAAAATCTAGGAAGCAGATTCATCCTCACTATTTCCATTCTAGCTGTGAAGTCCAACAATAACCTTGACCAGGCTGACAAGTCCTTTTGTATGTTTTCAGTAAGATTATCAAAATTCAAACTAAATAACCCATCCAAATCTTGAGAAATAAATACTCCCAGGTATTTTAGCTTTTTGGCATCCCACTTAAGTCTATAGGTCTTTCTTATAAATTTACTAGGGGAGTAGTTAATTGCCAGGACCTGTGTTTTTGTGATGTTTAGACTGTAGCCCGACAGTTGACCAAACTCAGTTAGAGCTGACATAACCTTAGGGAGCGTTATATCTGGGTTTTGGAGGTATGCGATTACATCATCTGCAAAAAGGGCAATTTTGTGTTCAATATTTGCAAAACTAATTCCCTTTATTCCATTATCCTCTCTAATGGCCTGTGCCAAGGGTTCAATGAATATTGCAAAAAGCGATGGACTTAGACAACATCCCTGACGGGTTCCTCTGTGTAGTTGGAAGCTGTCTGTTAGGTGCCCATTAATTTTTACCCTGGCCCGTGGTTTATCATAAAGTGACCGCAGGCACCTAATAAACTGGTTATTAAAGCCCAGGCGTTCTAGAACCTTATATAGAAAGGTCCAGTTGACCCGATCAAAGGCCTTTTCTGCGTCTAGACTAATTAATACGGCGTTGAGGCCCTGCTTTTTGGTTTGGTCTAAGATATGTAATGTTCGTCTTATGCTGTCATGAGTTTGTCGGCCTTTGATGAATCCCGTCTGGTCTTCGTGTATTAGGTCTAACAAGTAATACTCCATTCTCCGAGAAATTATCGATGTAAAAATTTTATAATCGACATTCAGAATTGAGATTGGGCGATATGATTCGCAGTATTCAACATTTTTCCCCTCTTTAGGGAGGACAGATATTACAGCCTCTCTCCAAGATGGTGGGATCTCAGCTCTGCTCAATGTCCAGTTCAAAGAATCGAGCAGGACAGGAGAAAGCTCCTTCCTGAACGTCTTGTACCATTCATTTGGAAATCCATCGCTACCTGGGCACTTATTACTTTTCAATTGTCCAATAACTGTATCTAGTTCTTTCTGCGTAATGGGAGCAGATAGAGTTTTGTTTTGGATTAGACCAAGTGAAGGTAGGTCCAAGGCTGCCAAATAATCATCAATAGCAGTTACGTTAACTGGTCCTGGAGCAGAATATAGTGTTTTAAAGTAGTTCTCAAAGGTCTTGTGTATTTTATCCATGTCATAGGTTAAGTCACCAGTCGAGGATTCTCTAATTTTGGTAATCGAATGCTTCAAATGGTGTTTACGAAGTTGTCTAGCTAAGACCCGTGTAGCTTTTGGGCCTGATTCGTAAAATGTTTGTTTGCAGAATCGTAATTTTTCCTCAAGTTCCTCAAGTATCATATCATTTATTTTGTTTTTAGTTTTTGTTATTTGTTCTGAAAATCCTCCATCGTTAGTCACTTGCTGTTTTAATTCTAATTTCCTCAACGTTTTTTCCAATTCATCGTATTTTAACCTCTTTATTTTTTTAAGATAAGCAGTTCTAGAAATTAGTCTCCCTCTCATTACTGCCTTGACAGTGTCCCAGACTAAGGTGGGATTTACCTGCCCATTATTATTGTCTTTTATACACTCCGTTATTTCCTTTCTAATCTCCTTTGTTGTAGTTTCATTATTAAGAATGCCTATATTTAGGCGCCATAATGTTGTTTTAGGCCTATTATGCAAACCGATGGTCAGATAGATAATGTTGTGGTCTGAAATATCCGATGTTCCAATTAAGCATTCCTCCACTTTAGATCTATCAATGGTGTTCATCAGAAACAGGTCAATCCTGGAGTGGACTTTATGGGTAGAAGAGTAATGAGTAAATTCTCTTTCTTTAATATGAAGGTCCCTCCAAACATCAAACAGGCCCATCTCCCTCATCAGGATAATTAGATCTTTTGACCGGCCAGTTTTTTGTTTCTTATGGCTTGTTGTATCTAGGACATAATTAGGGATTGTGTTCCAGTCTCCAGCACAAATAAGAACTCCTTCACTAAATGAGATAATGGTATCAAAGAACGTTTTCAAGAAAGTCCTGTCGCTCTCTGGCGGTACATATATATTAGCAATCGTGACCACAACACCATCAATTCTCCCCTTTATTATAACAAATCTGCCGTCTTTATCTCCCTTCTCAGATATCAATTCAAAATTCAATGAATTAGAAATTAGGGTGGCCACCCCCCTCTTTCTACTATTTCTACAGGAGCTATAAAACGTGTTCAGGTAGCCAAATGACTTAAACTTGCCATGTTCTTGTTTAGACATGTGTGTCTCTTGTAAAAGAGCGATTTGTATCCCATCTTTCTTCAATTTAGCTAAGACCCTTTTTCTTTTCACTGGACTATTCAGACCGTTTACATTCAAGGAAGCAATTTTTAAATTATATGACAGTAATGTATAGAAATACCTTGACTGATTTGGCCCCTGAAACCAGAACACGAACGACAACAAAAAAAAAACAGAAGCAAACTGACTTCCAAGGTGAGGAGAAGCTCCCTCTTCTCACTCGTGACCCCGTTGGAAAGTCGAGGGTTAAACCTCTCAAACTGAGAGGGCCCAAAAAGGACAGTAGAAGCGCCTTTGAGAAAGAACACGTCCATCCTATTAGTCCAACGTAGAGAGGAAAAAAAAAAACACAGTGCCCTCTCCCACCAAATAGTAAATCAGAGCCCAGACAAAATAATGCTGCGTTATGTTATGATATTCTGCCTATTTTCACTCGGCTAAGCTTCGCTGGAAATCCTGCAGTTTGTTCTTGGCTCTCAGCGCAACCGCAGCGCCGCTGTTATCCGCCGGTTGCCAGCCCAGCAGCTCCCGGAGACTCCACTCCGCTCTGGAGCCACCGTCGGCTGTCACCGGTTCCTCCGACTGAATTCCGTGTCTCTTCAGCTCGTTATAGGCTTCCCGAGCGCTGGAATATGTGCGGGTTCCTGATTCCCAGTGGATCCTCATGTTGGTAAACGGTGTTTGAAAGCGGATGCCTTTCACTTTGAGCGCTTTCTTGATAACGTTATATTCTCTGCGCTTCTTCACTATCTCAGGTGCATAATCGTGATCAAAGTGAATAATAGAAGGGCCCACCTGGATCTTGCCTTTTTTCCACACTTCTCTTAAGATCTTTTCCTTTGTGGAAAATTCCAGAAAATTGACAATAATCGCTCTCGGTGGTGAGTCGGGTGGGGGTTTAGTTGCCAGAGTGCGATGTGCGCGCTGTATGTTCAAATCCAGGTCCTCCGGTAGTTGTAGCTGGCTTCTCAGAAACGTCTCGATATACTGTATAGTTGAGTTCCCCTCCTTTCCCTCTGGTACCCCAAATACACGGACGTTGTTTCTTCTGGAGCGAGACTCTAAATCAAGCACCTTAAGCTGTGTTTTCCGCTGTTGTTCGATGCAGAAGCACAGCGCCTCGGTTGCCTCCTTTGCCCAGGTCTCCACTTGATGAACGCGGGCCTCCGCCTCGTCAACCCGCTCCGCCAGGCCCTGGACCTCAGTAGCAATATTGTCCAGCTTACCGTTGATCTCATGTCCCAGATGGTCAATATTTTCTTGTAGCTTCGCATTATCATCCTTTAAAGCAGTCTTCAAACCATCGATGGCCTTAAGTATTCCCTCCGAGTCCATGTTCGTTCCAGGGCTCTGAGCTTCCGAACTAGCCACGTTGTCGTTAGCTTGCTCCAGAAACGTGTTAGCCTGAGCTACTTGGGCACTTTTATCCTGAGCTTTGAGCATTCTTGTCGATTTTTTATGGCTCGCCATGTTTCTCCCTCCGTTCATAAATTGTTTTATCCAGATAGTGAGCAGATTGACGAGTTTTGAACGGAGTATTTTGAAATTAAAGTGGGAGAGAAGCTCTGACGCACCTGTCTACTCCATTTGCTTCCGGAAGTCTCATATCCAGTCATTTTTAAGGCATTTTAACCTTGAGCAGGAGGAGTTGCAGGTTTTAACTACTCATCGCTCTCTCATTTCTGTTGTGCAGGAGCGGGAACCAGTGAGTCCAGTGCGCGGGCTCGCATTGGGCGAGCCCTCAACAGTTTGGCGCAACGTAAACCATCCCGCTCTTCCAAACAGACTCCGGGACCTGTCATGGATGGTGGCTCAAGAGATCCTCCCGGTCAGGTCCGTAATGCACTCCCGGGCATGTCGGCGCACGCAACTTGCCCCCGACCAGGTTGTGGCGCGCCTGAGTCGGTGAGGCACCTGCTCTGGGAGTGCAGCACTGCCGTAGAACAGTGGGCAATGGCCGGCTCCTTGCAATTCCCGTACTTGCCAGCAAGGGAGGTCCTTACACCACAGCTGGTGCTGTACGGGTGAGCCAAGGAAAACAGATACCAGCACGAACATTTGCCAAACAGTGGCTCACCCTAGCCGCCATCAAAGACGCCATATGGACCTCCAGAAACTTGCTGGTAAGGAAGCACATGCAGATCCCCCCCGAGGCTGTGATCCGGATGGCCGCAGCGACGGTCCGAATGGCCGGAGCTGCAGGCGGCGGGCCTAGGACACAGCCTCAAAGAAGAATCGCCTCTGTGCCCATTCGGACGAAGGAGCCGGAGCCACACAGTACAAGTTCAAAGCAGCGGCGGCCTGACCCTCCGGGTGAGGTCGGTGGGAAGGAGCTACAGGGTGAGGGTCTCCTCTGAGCACCTCGACAGGATCCCGAGAGACCAAATCTGTTTGGGGGAGCGAAATGAGTTCCCACTTGGTAGGGACTCACCCCACTCCTGCACAACAGTGGACTTTTTATTCATAACATATGCGCTCCCTGCTGAGGAGATTTTAACATAGACACTCATTTACATTGAAAACCTTTTATACCTTTTAATCTATGAAAATGTTATCTGTAATGCATTTTTAAAGCAATTGTTTTGGATGTTTTATGGATTATTTATGTATAATGCATCTCTTGGAGCTGTTGTTTTAGATGTCTTATGGATTATTTATTGACTTGTTGTATTTTGGAAGGTAACTTTGATGTGACATGTTAAATGACAAAAGTATGAAATGAGTGTCAATAAATTCTTTTCAAAAGAAAAAAATCTGTTCTTATCAGTTTAATATCTGATATGTCCTCTATCAGGGGACAACATATTAAATGGATTTTTAGCAATGGGAGTTGAAAAAGGGGCTTGCTCCATTCACTCCACGCATCGACCCGGTATTGCAGCGTCGCTGGGAACGGTGCACCCATCTTCTGTCTTGTGGAAAAACAATTGACGATGCACGTGGAGCTGCCCGTTGCTCAAACTGTCAATGGACCTGAAGAGACATGGCTGGCAGATTTTACCGTCAGAAGTTGTCGCAAAACCTGAATGACCTCGTTGGGTTCCTGGTATCAAAACGTTGTTATAATACTTGGCAAGATAAAGCCATACAAAAGTGTAGCAAGATTTGCACTATTTATTGGCGGAAAAACAGCAAGGACAAAATATTGGCCCTGTGACAGTGTGGCAATAGGCCAGGCCTTGGATTTGGAAAGCGGCACACCAAGTGAGAATCACCGCGAGGGTTGGGACTGGGAAGACTGGGCATTTCGGCTGCTCTCGAGCGTGGGCTGCACTTACTCTGGTTTCTCTTCATAACGCACAAGCCTTTCGCCTTTTACTAAAGACTTCCGTGGAGAGGAACGCCTATGAGTTGAAATTATTTTTGGTGGGCTTTGCTGTTTGGTTAAGCCTTTTGTACTTGTAAAAAACAAATGTGCTCTCCATAAGGAAACTCAGATTCTTAAACGCAGCTAAAATGTGACAGCATGGGAACATTGCAGGTTGGCAGAAGCTTGACCACTTGGGAAAACCAAAATTGCTTGGACGGGGGTGCCAAGTAGCAGCTGTTATGTCCTTTTAAAATTACTGGACCGTGACAACTGAGAACCGTCCGGGGAGGTCGCATCGGACAGCAAAGAGGTGGTGGTCATCGCTTCTCGGCTTTTTGGCTAAGACTGCGATCGCCTCTTATTTCTGGAGAAAATTTTTTGCCTGTTTGTGGCATAGTTTTTCACCAGGTTTTTGGAGGTTAATCAAACCATTTCTTGTGAGTAAATTTCAACTTGTTTGTAGTTGAGATACTTTCACTTGGAATTCATTGGTCCAGAGGACTGCTTACTACTCTGCCGGATAACAACATCGACCAGACCAAACAAGAAAGGTAAGTGTGTTTTAGTTTTAGTATTTATTAAGGTTTCATTTTGCTATTTTAGATCAGTGTTTTATCTTATTTTTAGCTTCCTTGTTGCTTTTTTAGACGGTTTTAGGGGTTTTAGCTTCTTTTATCCCTTTTATTTTGTGTTGCCTCCGCCATGTCGGCCAACCATGCCGGCATGCGGAGGCACCACAGTGTCCGTTTTACTTTTAAAGAAAATGAACCCCTTGTGATATCAAGGCTGGACTTCTCCAGGAGGCTAGTCCAGAAAATCTTGAAATTCACCCCAGAAGATGTAAACTGTATCTTGACTTTACCTTTTAATAAAGGTTTTGATATAAGCTTTTGTTCCGCTGCCTTGTTGAGAGAATTCTGGATTCGTTTTGAAAATGCAAAACCCCAGTTTTCTGCATTTAATGTTGAGAAACTGACTGACAATGCAGCTAAAACTGTAATTGTCAGAATGTTCAATGAAACTGTGAATGCAGCTGACATTTGTTTATGGCTGGGCAGATTTTGCACTGTGAAAGGCCAGGCTACCAAAGTGAGAGATGAGGATGGCATTTGGAATTGCGCTTGGAGGGTCCCCATCCAACAATGGCAGGATCCCCAAGGCTTCCAAGGCCTGAAACATCTGCCATCCATGATAGTTCTGGGAAACAACAGGGGCTACATTCACTACCAGGGCCAGCCCAAACTCTGCCGCAAGTGTGGTGAGAATGGGCACCTGGCAGAAGCGTGCCAGCAGATTATTTGTGGCAAATGCAGAGAAATTGGGCATACCTTCATGGAATGCACCAATGGCAGGAAGTGCAATCTTTGTGGAGAAACAAACCACCTCTTCAGAGATTGCCCAAAGTCATTTGCCAACAAATTAAAGACCGCAGCAAGAAGAACAGAAACTGAACAAATGGCGGACAAGGTGAATTGTTTGGAGAGCTGTTTGGGCTGGAAAATTCAAATCTCCCGCCAAATCCTGTGATTGGAGGAGAAGGATCAGGGGAGGCGGGAGAAGGGGAGGGGCCTGCAATTGCCCCACCAGTGGTGGACAGGGAGGAAGTGGTGGCAATGCAGGCAGAAGGCGGAGCTAGCCCAGTGGCTGGCTCAGAACAGGAAACTGACCAGTCACAGGGTGATAGTGAGGATGTCCCCCTCCCCAATGCCCAGCCAGGCAAGAGGCTAATTTCAGAATTGTCTTCTGAGTCTCCTGGAGTCTCGGAAAAGAGGGGAAGAGCTGGGACTGACTCAGACAGTTCATCTGTGGAGGGGCCCAGAGTCTTCCCCTCCGATTCACCCAATGAAGTCTCATTCCTAAGCATAGCTCTGCAATCAACCCCTAAGGTCTCTAAGCTCAACGCAACCCTGCGTCAGAGGCCAACTCCCAGAGTCCGAAAGGGAAATGGAGTTCAACCCCGTCCTCTCTCACCTGTGAGAATGAAGGAAGAGCTCCATTCACAAGAAATTCAATAATTGTTGTTTTAAATATTTGAAGTCCCTCCCTTTCTGTCTTTAAGATGTCATACTTTTTCTAAACCATACTCATGGCACTCACCTTCTCAACTATCAATGTGAGAAGCGTCAAGTCGAGAGTTAGAGCCCAGACGGTTTTATCCTTTCTTAACTCTTTTAAGTCAGATGTGTTTTTATTACAGGAATGTGGCCTTCCATTTTTAAAGCACTACAGGGAATGGGAGGAGTTATGGCCACAAACGTCACTATGGAGCGGGTCAAATGAAAACAAGAGTGATGGAGTGGCCATTTTAATAAAAAATCCTCTAGTCTTGGTAAAGGGCAGCACTGTGGTGAGAGATGGTCGGGCACTTTTAACACACCTGACTTTTATGGGGAGGGATTTTAAAGTCTTAAATATTTATGGCTTTAATGACAAGAATGACAGGTATGACCTTTTAGAAGACCTGCAGCCCCACATGCTAGGTAGGCTACCTTTAGTCGTAGGGGGGGATTTTAATTGTATTTTAAGCAAGAACGACAGGAGAAGAACAGGGGATGATTTTAAAGCAGACAAGACTTCACTTTTATTACAAAGTATATGTAGCGATTTTAAACTTGTGGACTGTTTTAAAACCATGCATCCCAGAGAGGAGGGCTTCACCTGGTTCAGTAGTGACGGCACCCAAGCCTCTCGCATAGACTACATTTTATCACGTGACTGCCCACCAACCGATGCTAGATTAGTACCTGTTTTCTTTTCCGATCACGCAATGCTTTCCTGCACCCTTTCACTCTCTTCCGGTGTGACGGCAGGAAGCGGTCTGTGGAAGCTCAATTGCTCCCTGTTAGAAGACAGGGAGCTAGATAGGCAGTACAGGGAGCAATACAAAGAATGGCAGACCCTTCAAGACTTTTACGATACACGCGCACAGTGGTGGGAAATGGTGAAGGGGAAGACTAAGACTTTTTACAGACAGGCAGGTAAGAGGAAAAAAGATAGGGACAACAGACGCATGATGGGACTGCAGAAACGACTTCAGAGGTATTTTAAATTAATCCAACAGGGAATGGATTTTAATGAGGAAATAAAACAAATTAAAACAGAGATGTCGGTTTTAGCAGAAATTAAAAGCAAAGGTGTCATACTAAGAAGCAAGGAGAGGGAAATAGAGGAAGGAGAGAAGTGCACAAGATATTTTTTTAAGAAAATCATAAATAAAGGGGGGGGCATGTTAAGACTTAAAAAAGAAAACGGGTGCATAGCTAACACAACAGAGGAAATTAAAGAAACTGTCGAAGACTTTTACCGTGAACTGTACACGGAAAAAGCAGTTAATAAGGACACCATGACCGAAGTTTTAAAATCAATTGAACAAGCAAAAAATGACAATGTGCTCTTAACTCAAGATTTTACCATGATTGAACTAAACAACTGTGTAAAAACTTTTAAGAAAGGGAAGTCACCAGGAGAAGACGGGCTTCCCTTGGAATTTTACTTGACATTTTGGGACATTTTAGCACCAGACTTGCTTGTTGTTTTTATGGATTTTGAACAACTGGACCGACTTCCTGACAGTTTTAGAGTAGGGATAGTGACGCTTTTACATAAAGACAGAGACAAGACAGACTTGAAAAACTGGAGACCCATCACACTTTTAAATGTCGACTGTAAACTTTTTAGCAAATTATTAGCTTCACGTATGTCCCTGTTTTTAGGAGAGCTGATTCACCCGGATCAAGCCTGTGCCGTCCCGGGGAGGAAGATCACCGACAGCCTCGTACTGATCCGAGACACCATCTGTTATGCGAGAGACAGAAACATTCGGCTAGTAGTCCTGAATTTAGATTTTGAGAAAGCCTTTGATCGGGTCTCGCACCAGTACCTCTTTCAGGTACTGCAAAAAATGGGGTTCCCAAGAAGGTTTATAGCCTGGGTGGGACTGCTGTACCGGGGGATCAACAGCAAATTCATTGTTAACGGGCATCTGACAGCAGCAGTGGATATAAACTGCGGTGTCCGTCAGGGTTGTCCGTTATCTGCCCTCCTTTACGTCCTCTCAATAGAACCGATGGCACAGATCTTGAGAAGGGACCAACGAATCCATGGGGTAAGAGTCCCAGGGAGCGGGGGACTCGAGACAAAATGCATTTTATATATGGACGACATCAACATTTTATGCACTGACCTTTTATCTGTCAACAGGACGCTGGACTTGACTGACTGGTTCGGACAGGCCTCTGGGTCGAAGCTCAACCGAAGCAAGACCCAAGCCCAATTTTATGGACCATGGAAGGCGACTGAGACGACAGGACTCCCCCTGACTGTGACCCGGACCGACCAAAAAATACTTGGGATCAAGTTTGATAGGGAGGGGGAAGGGAAAACAAATTGGGCAGACAAGGTAGGGAAAGTCAGACAGAGACTAGGATACTGGACACTTAGAGGACTGACTTTAGAAGGAAAGGTTTTAATCATTAAAGCAGTGATTTTACCTTTGCTTTTACTAATCAGTTCTGTTTTTATCCCGCCTAGGAGAACGATTTTAGACCTGGAACGAGCCATCTTTTATTTCTTGTGGGGCTCCAAGTGGGAAAGACTGAAACGAAGCGTGATGAAGAAGCCAAAGGAGGAAGGAGGAAAAGGAGTGCCTGACCTGTACTTGTTTTTAGGGAGCAGATACACCGCCCTGCACATTTTATCCGCCACAGCCCCATCCAGTAACCCCAAGACCGCAGCGATGACAAGGTTCTGGATGGGGTCGTACCTCAGGAAAATCAAGATTTTACCCACAGACCTCAGAGTTCCAGTGTCTTTTAACCTGCCACCAGCTTACGCTTTTATCCAGTCATTTTTAAGGCATTTTAACCTTGAGCAGGAGGAGTTGCAGGTTTTAACTACTCACCGCTCTCTCATTTCTGTTGTGCAGGAGCGGGAACCAGTGAGTCCAGTGCGCGGGCTCGCATTGGGCGAGCCCTCAACAGTTTGGCGCAACGTAAACCATCCCGCTCTTCCAAACAGACTCCGGGACCTGTCATGGATGGTGGCTCACGAGATCCTCCCGGTCAGGTCCGTAATGCACTCCCGGGGCATGTCGGCGCACGCAACTTGCCCCCGACCAGGTTGTGGCGCGCCTGAGTCGGTGAGGCACCTGCTCTGGGAGTGCAGCGCTGCCGTAGAACAGTGGGCAATGGCCGGCTCCTTGCAATTCCCGTACTTGCCAGCAAGGGAGGTCCTTACACCACAGCTGGTGCTGTACGGGGTGAGCCAAGGAAAACAGATACCAGCACGAACATTTGCCAAACAGTGGCTCACCCTAGCCGCCATCAAAGACGCCATATGGACCTCCAGAAACTTGCTGGTAAGGAAGCACATGCAGATCCCCCCCGAGGCTGTGATCCGGATGGCCGCAGCGACGGTCCGAATGGCCGGAGCTGCAGGCGGCGGGCCTAGGACACAGCCTCAAAGAAGAATCGCCTCTGTGCCCATTCGGACGAAGGAGCCGGAGCCACACAGTACAAGTTCAAAGCAGCGGCGGCCTGACCCTCCGGGTGAGGTCGGTGGGAAGGAGCTACAGGGTGAGGGTCTCCTCTGAGCACCTCGACAGGATCCCGAGAGACCAAATCTGTTTGGGGGAGCGGAATGAGTTCCCACTTGGTAGGGACTCACCCCACTCCTGCACAACAGTGGACTTTTTATTCATAACATATGCGCTCCCTGCTGAGGAGTTTTTAACATAGACACTCATTTACATTGAAAACCTTTAATACCTTTTAATCTATGACAATGTTATCTGTAATGCATTTTTAAAGCAATTGTTTTGGATGTTTTATGGATTATTTATGTATAACGCATCTCTTGAAGGTTGTTTTGGATGTCTTATGGTTTATTTATTGACTTGTATTTTAAAAGGTAACTTTCATGTGACATGTTAAATGACAAAAGTATGAAATGAGTGTCAATAAATTCTTTTCAAAAGAAAAAAAAAAATCTGTTCTTATCAGTTTAATATCTGATATGTCCTCTATCAGGGGACAACATATTAAATGGATTTTTAGCAATGGGAGTTGAAAAAGGGGCTTGCTCAGTTCACTCCACGCATCGACCCGGTATTGCAGCATCGCTGGGAACGGTGCACCCATCTTCTGTCTTGTGGAAAAACAATTAACGATGCACGTGGAGCTGCCCGTTGCCCAAACTGTCAATGGACCTGAAGAGACATGGCTGGCAGATTTTACCGTCAGAAGTTGTTTTAAAAACTGAATGATCTGGGTTCCTGGTATCAAAACGTTGTTATAATACTTGACAAGATAAAGCCATACAAAAGTGTAGCAAGATTTGCACTATTGATTGGCAAAAAAACAGTAAGGACAAAATATTGGCCCTGTGACAATGTGGGAATAGGTGAGGCCTTGGATTTGGAAAGCGGCACACCAAGTGAGAATTACCGCGACGGTTGGGACTGGGAAGTAGTAATATACTGGGAACTGCTAAGTAGCAGCTGTTATGTCATTTTAATGAAAAAGAAAGTTGATGTGTTTATGCATAAATAAAAAAGAAAGTTGATGTGTTTATGCATTTATTAAAAAAAAGGTGATGTCATAATGAATTGTGATGATGACATAATGAATAGTGATGATGACATAATGAATGGTGATGATAAATCAAAAAGAAAGTTGATGTGTATATGCAGTAATGTAAAAGAAAGTTGATGTGTATATGCATTAATCAAAAAGAAAGTTGATGTGTATGTGCATTAATAAAAAGAAAGTTGATGTGTATATGCATTAATCTATAAAAAAGGGTGATGTCATAATGAATAGTGATGATGACATAATGAATGTGTATATGCATTAATCAAAAAAAATTTGATGTGTATCTGCATTTATTAAAAAGAAAGTTGATGTGTATATATATAATCAAAAAGAAATTTGATGTTTATATTAATATAATAGAAAGTCGATTTGTATGTGCATTAATCTAAAACAAAGTTGATGTCATAATGAACTGTGACGATATAAGAAAGAAAGATGATTTGTATATGAATTAATGAAAAAGAAAGTTGATGTGTATATGCATAAATCTAAAAGAAAATTGATGTCATAATGAATAGTGATGATGACATAATGAATGTGTATATGCATTAATCAAAAAGAAATTTTATGTGTATATGCAGAAATCAAAAAGAAAGTTGATGTGTATATGCAGAAATCTAAAAAAAACCTTGATGCGTGTATGCATTAATCTAAAAGAAAGTTGATGTGTATATGCGTACATCTAAAAGAAAGTTGATGTGTATACAGTGGTATGAAAAAGTGTTTGCCCCCTTCCTCATTTCCTGTTCCTTTGCATGTTTGTCACACTTAAGTGTTTCGGAACATCAAACCAATTTAAACAATAGTCAAGAACAACACAAGTAAACACAAAATGCAATTTGTAAATGAAGGTGTTTATTATTAAAGGTGAAAAAAAATCCAAACCATCATGGCCCTGTGTGAAAAAGTGATTGCCCCCTAAACCTAATAACTGGTTGGGCCACCCTTAGCAGCAACAACTGCAACCAAGCGTTTGCGATAACGTGCAATGAGGCTTTTCCAGCGTCCTGGAGGAATTTTGGCCCACTCATCTTTGCAGAATTGTCCTAATTCAGTTACATTAGAGGGTTTTCGAGCATGAACGGCCTTTTTAAGGTCATACCACAACATCTCAATAGGATTCAGGTCAGGACTTTGGCTAGGCCACTCCAAAGTCTTCATTTTGTTTTTCTTTAGCCATTCGGTGGTGGACTTGCTGGTGTGTTTAGGATCATTGTCCTGCTGCAGAACCCAAGTTCGTTTCAGCTTGAGTACACGAACAGATGGTCGGACATTCTCCTTCAGGATCTCTTGGTAGACAGCAGAATTCATAGTTCCTTTTATCACGGCAAGTCTTCCAGGTCCTGAAGCAGCAAAACAGCCCCAGACCATCACACTACCACCACCATATTTTACTGTTGGTATAATGTTCTTTTTATGAAATGCAGTGTTCCTTCTACGCCAGATATACTTGGACACACACCTTCCAAAGAGTTCCACTTTTGTCTCATCGGTCCACAGAATGTTGTCCCAAAAGTCTTGGGGATCATCAAGATGTGTTGTGGAGAAATTGAGACGAGCTTTGATGTTCTTTTTGCTCAGCAGTGGTTTTCTCCTTGGAACTCTGCCATGCAGGCCATTTTTGCCCAGTCTTTTCCTGATGGTGGAGGCATGAACGCTGACCTTAACTGAGGCAAGTGAGGCCTGCAGTTCTTTGGACGTTGTTGTGGGGTCTTTTGTGACCTCTTGGATGAGTCGTTGCTGCGCTCTTGGGGTAATTTTGGGCGGCCGGCCACTCCTGGGAAGGTTCACCACTGTTCCATGTCTTCGCCATTTGTGGATAATGGCTCTCACTGTGGTTCGCTGGATTCCCAAAGCTTTGGAAATGGCTTTATAACCCTTTCCAGACTGATAGATCTCAATTACTTTCTTTCTCAATTGTTCCTGAATTTCTTTGGGTCTCGGCATGATGTGTAGCTTTTAAGGATCTTCTGGTGGACCTTACTGTGTCAAGCAGCTCCTATTTAAGTAATGCCTTGATTGTGAACAGGTGTGGCAATAATCAGGCCTGGGTGTGGCTAGAGAAATTGAACTCCGGTGTGGACAACCACAGTCATAACATGTTTTAACAAGGGGGGCAATCACTTTTTCACACAGGGCCATGATGGTTTGGATTTTTTTTCACCTTTAATAATAAACACCTTCATTTACAAATTGCATTTTGTGTTTACTTGTGTTGTCCTTGACTATTGTTTAAATTGGTTTGATGTTCCGAAACACTTAAGTGTGACAAACATGCAAAGGAACAGGAAATGAGGAAGGGGGCAAACACTTTTTCACACCACTGTATATATTAATATTATAGAAAGTTGATGTGTATGTGCATTAATCTAAAACGAAGTTGATGTCATAATGAACTGTGACGATGACATAATGAACGGTGATGATATAATGAAAAGAAAGTTGATTTGTATATGCATAAATCAAAAAAGAAATTTGATGTGTATATGTATTAATGAAAATGAAAGTTGAGGTATATATGCATACATCAAAAAGAAAGTTGATGTGTATATGTATTACTCAAAACAAAAGTTGATGTGTATATGCATTAATATCAAAGAAAGTTGATGTCATAATGAATTGTGATGGTGACATAATGAATTGTGATGATCACATAATGAATGGTATTGATATATTGAAAAAGAAAATTGATGTGTATATGAATAAATATAAAAGAAAGTTGATATGTATATGCAGAAATCTAAAATTAAGTTGATGTGTATATGCATTAATAAAAAAGAAAGTTGATGTGTATAAGCATTAATAAAAAAGAAATTAGATGTGTATATGCATTAACATAAAAGAAAGTTGATGTGTATATGCATTAATGAAAAAGAAAGTTGATGTGTATGTGCATTAATCTAGCAAAAAAGTTGATGTCATAATAAATAGTGATGATGACATAATGAATGGTGATGATAAATCAAAAGAAAGTTGATGTGTATTACATTAATAAAAATAAAGTTGATGTGTATATGCATTATTCTAAAAGAAAGTTGATGTGTTTGTGCATTAATCAAAAAGAAATTTGATGTGTATATGCATTAATATCAAAGATAGTTGATGTATATATGCATTAATCTCAAAGAAAGTTGATGTGTATATGCATTAATCAAAAAGAAATTTGATGTGTACATGCATTAATATCAAAGAATGTTGATGTGTATGTGGATTAATATCAATGAAAGTTGATGTGTATGTGCAATAATAAAAAAGAAAGTTGATGTGTATGTGCATTAATCTAAAAGAAAGTTGATGTCATAATGAATAGTGATGATGACATAATGAATGTGTATATGCATAAATCAAAAAGAAAGTTGATGTCATAATGAATAGTGATGATGACATAATGAATGTGTATATGCATAAATCAAAAGAAAGTTGATGTCATAATGAATAGTGATGATGACATAATGAATGGTGATGATAAATCTAAAAGAAAGTTGATGTGTATATGCATTAATAAAAAAGAAAGTTGATGTGTATATGCATTAATCTAAAAGAAAGTTGATGTCATAATGAATAGTGATGATGATATAATGAATGTGTAGATGCATCAATCACAAAGAAATTTGATGTGTATATGCATTTATCAAAACGAAAGTTGATGTGTATATTTATTAATTAAAAGAATGTTGATCTGTATATGCATTAATATCAATGAAAGTTGATGTGTATGTGCAATAATAAAAAAGAAAGTTGATGTGAATATGCATTTATCAAAAAGAAAGTTGATGTCATAATGAATTGTGATGATGATATAATGAATAGTGATGACGACATAATGAATGGTGATGATAAATCAAAAAGAAAGTTGATGTGTATATGCATTAATATAAAAGAAAGTTGATGTGTATACGCATTAATATAAAAGAAAGTTGATGTGAATATGCATTTATCAAAAAGAAAGTTGATGTCATAATGAATTGTGATGATGATATAATGAATAGTGATGACGACATAATGAATGGTGATGATAAATCAAAAAGAAAGTTGATGTGTATATGCATTAATATAAAAGAAAGTTGATGTGTATATGCTGTTGTGAAATGTTTAGTTTAAAACGGAAAAGGAAATGTTAAATATAGTTTATAGCTGATACTTGAAAAGGTACACAACTTTATTTGTTTTATACTGAAGAACGTCACAGAAAATGCATTTATTTTGAAGTAGCCTTCACGGAAGTTGTGTGTGTATTCTTGCTAGTTTTTGCAGATGAACGTGAGATGCTAGACGTAATCCGTGTCCGCCAGGCCTAAACTGTTCTTTTCTTGTATAAACTGCAGCATAGAGAACAATAAATGTTCTTAGTAAAAGACAAGCGTTTTCGGTCGTCATTCGAAGCCATTCCACTACATTCTGTTAGACGTGCTAATCAAGTTCAGGCTCCACCAGATAGCCTTTACTGCAGACATTACTAAGGCATTCTTGCAGATAGCTCTAACAGAAAGGGACAAAGATGCTGTGAGGTTTTTGTGGCTGCATGGACCTCCAACCAGTGACTGTAAAAATGAGCTGCGCATCATGAGGATGAATAGAGTGGTATTTGGTGTGTCACCCAGCCCATTCCTGCTAGCGGCAACCATAAGACAACATATCAAGCAATATGAAACTGAGCAACCTACAGCTGTGAAGGCACTTAATGAGTATCTCTATGTAGATGATTTCATCTCCAGCTCAGACAGTGTGGAAAAGGCCTTTTCAGTCACCACAACAGCAAAGGAGATTCTGTCCCATGCCAGCATGAATTTGTGCAAATGGGTAACAAACTCACCAGAACTGAGGGCTAAGTGGACAGAAAGTGGACTAGAGCCCACACCAGAAACCGGCACTTGTGGAAATGTACTGAAGGTGTTAGGATTAGTCTGGAGATCTGAAAATTATAACTTTGTGTTTGATCTGAAAGGACTGCTGGACATCTTAAAGGGAAAGGAAAACACAAAGAGAAGTGTATTAAAGACATCAGCTCGCATCTTTGACCCCATCGGGTTTCTCACCCCATTTACCATACGGGTAAAATGCCTTTTTCAAGGACTATGGGAAAGGGGAATTGATTGGGATGAACAGTTGCCCCCAGACCTGGCTGAAAAATGGGATCAGTGGTGTGCAGAGCTGCCGTAGCTCCACTTGGTTACAATTCCAAGATGGTACCAAGTTAAAATACAGCCAAACTCACCGACATCCAAGTTGCATGTCTACTGTGATGTCAGCGAAAAGGCATACAGTGCAGTTGCCTATCTGCAAGGAGAGAACGAGGAAGGACAAGTTATCACCAGTTTTGTGGAATCAAAGTCAAAGGTGGCCCCACTAAAGAAAATGACCTTGCCACGCTTGGAGCTCATGGGTGCCCTGATTGGAGCAAGATTAGGGAACAACCTTCTCAAGCCATTGAACATGGAAAGAAATCAGCTTAATATGTGGACTGATTCCATGATTGTATTTCATTGGATACGTAGCACAGCACATAGGTGGAAGCCATTTGTGGCAAACAGAGTGACTGAAATTCAAGGTCTCAGTAATCCAGAACTTTGGTCCCACTGTAGTGGCAAAACTAATCCTGCTGACTTACCCATGAGAGGCCAGAGTGTTGAGAATCTCATCCAAGAGCAGCTGTGGTGGAAGGGACCCACTTCCCTGTCATCGGCTGATGAAGCAAAGAACATTGATGAGGAAGGTGGCTTAGATGAAGTTAACACTGAGCTTAGGTCTAAGTTTCAGGTTGTAGTGCAGCTTACCAGCACTGAAGAAGCAGAGCCACTATTAGACCTAGAGAAGTACAGCAGGTTAAAAACAGTGTCTAGAATAACTGCATGGGTGAAAAGGTTTTAAGCTAATGCACGTTCTGGTCAAAGGATTCAGGGTGAACTCACTTCTGAGGAGCTTACTGCAGCAGAAGTGTATTGGGTGAAGGTGACACAAGGGCATAGTTTTAGCCAGGAAATCTGTCAACTTAAAGAGGGACAAAACCTGAGAAGAGATTCAAAAATCAAAGACCTGAAACCTTTTTTGGATGAAAATGGTCTCATTTGTGTGGGAGGCAGGTTGCAGCATTCTAATATTAGTTACAGGGAACAACACCCATGGGTACTGCCTACAAAGCACAGATACTCTGAGTTAACAGTTCAGTCCTGTCATGAGAGAGTGATGCATTCTGGTGTCAGAGATACTCTAGTGAAAATGAGGGAGAGATTCTGGGTTTTAAGGGGTAGACAGCTAGTCAAGCGGGTGGTGTTACATTGTAACATGTAACACCACCTAACTAAAACTAAAAGTGAGACCAGCCCAGCAAGTTACAGCTCCGTTACCCAGAGATAGAGTCACAGAGTCCCCACCATTTGAAGTTACTGGGGTAGATTTTGCAGGACCCTTGTATGTCAGATCAAGTGGTCAGCCTAAGAAGGCATACATCACACTTTTCACTTGTGCTGTGACTAGAGCAGTACATCTAGAGTTAGTTTCAGATCAGACTACTGAAAGTTTTCTTTTAGCTTTAAAGAGATTTATTGCAAGACGAGGACTATGTCAAGTTATTTACACAGACAATGCTAAGACATTCAAGAGAGCAGAACAAGACCTAAAACAACTATGGAGGTCATTTAAGGAATCAGAGCTTACAGAGTTGTTTACTGAGAAAGGGATCACCTGGAAGTATATTGCCGAGCGAGCTGCTTGGTGGGGCGGCTTCTGGGAGAGGCTTGTAAGATCTGTAAACACATGTCTAAAGAGGGTCCTGGGGAGGGCTTCACTAAACTTTGACGAGCTGACAACCATGCTTGCAGAGGTGGAGGCTGTGCTGAATTCCATGCCTCTTTCTTATGTGGACAGTGATGCATCAGAACCCCAGCCACTCACACCTTCTCATTTTCTAGTTGGGAAAGGCTGACTTCCTTACCACCAAAGACTATGCTTCCTCCATCTCAAGCAATCAATGTGAGTCGAGAAGACATGTGTAAGAGATGGAGATACCGACAGAGACTAATAACCAGCTTTTGGAACAGCTGGAGAAAGGACTACTTGCTGAAATTGAAATCAGCTCACAAGTGTGACATACCCACACCCACTTTGCTAAAGGTGGGAGACGTCATATTGATCGAAGAGGATAATGCCCCCAGGCAGACCTGGAAAATGGGCAGGATAACAGAGCTATTTTCAGGAAGAGATGGACTTGTTCGATCCTGCACTGTTCGTACTACTACAGGAAGTTTGTTAAAGAGACCTGTTCTGTTGATTTACCCTTTAGAGATTAATTAGGTGATAGGCTGAATAGTAATGAACAACAGTTCATTGTTGTGAAATGTTTGTTTAAAGCAAAGGAATGTGTGGTGTTTAGTTTAAAACGGAAAAGGAAATGTTAAATTATAGTTAATAGCTGATACTTGAAAAGGTACACAACTTTATTTGTTTTATACTGAAGACTGTCACAGGAAATGCTTTTATTTTGAAGTAGCCTTCACGGAAGTTGTGTGTCAATTCTTGCTAGTATTTGCAGATGAACGTGAGCTGCTAGATGTGATCCGTGTCCGCCAGGCCTAAACTGTTCTTTTCTTGTGCAAACTGCAGCATAGAGAACAATAAATGTTATTAGTAAAAGACAAGCGTTTTCGGTCGTCATTCGAAGCCATTCCACTACAACATATACAGTTCTGGAGACGTAACAAAAAAGTAACCTTGACCTTTGACCTCCAAATCAAAATCAGTTCATCCGTGACTCCAAGTGGTTGTGTATGCCAAATTTAACATTGAACATTTAAACCTCCAAAATCTCATCAATTGATCTGCAAGTTCATGTAAAAAAGTTTGCCCAATTTAAAGAAAGTCCCTCCCTGGGGTCCTGTGTTATCACATTCACAAGAATGTGAAGTGCGTACGTATGTAGAGATGGACAGACGACCCAAAAGCATAATACTAGGATACTAGTAATAGTAATACTAGGAACTAGGAACAACTGGTGCTGAGACATAACAAGAGACAAAAAAAGAGGTGGGGGAGACAGAGATAAGCCCTGACAGAGTAGAGAACTACAGACAAAAGACGTGAAATAGTGCCAAGTGTGACCAGAAGAATTGGAAAAAAACTAGAACTATGAAGGACAAACCTTTCTTAAGCAACATGTCACCCAAAAGCTTTCCCCCTCGGAAACACCAAGGCTAACACAAGTGGCCAATAGTTTACTTCAACATTTTTCCCGGTAGGGGTCCCCACAGAAATCTTAACCAATCAGAAAACTAAATGAACATTGAAGGAGGTATACTCCCTGTTAGGGATCCGGGCATTACCCTACATAGTTTGTGGCTTCATGAACAATATTGTATAATCTCATAGGTACTGGAAGCCACACGTTTCCAACAATGCATCTCTCAATGCCCAGATGTGTGACAAGATTTACATTGAGCGTTGTATTGTCCAGCAGAAAGGCAACAGATGTGTTACTTTTTGACTAGATTTGTACCATAGCAGTGCAAGCATTTTGCCAAGGCTCAATTTCCAGCCACCGCCATGTTTTGAAACCATATACAACATAAATATTACACATTTCACCCAGGTTTCTTCTCTTATTTGATGATTTCAGAAAAAGTAAAAAAACTCCGGAAATGATCAGGGGATGTAGCTCAGTGGTAGAGCGCATGCTTCGCATGTATGAGGCCCCGGGTTCAATCCCCGGCATCTCCAACAAGTGTTATTGTTTGGTCTGAAGAAGAGTTACAAAAGCTCTTATTCTGAAAGAGAAAAGTATTAAAAGGCAATTTCCTTGTGTTCATGGTAACTAATGCAAAAATCAGTCTAAATGACCACATGTTTTGCAAGATTTGCAGTGAACAGTCCATTGCCCAGTGATGGTGGTATAGTTGTCAGCATAGCTACCTTCCAAGCAGTTGATCGGTGTTGGATTCCCAGCCATTGCAGTAGCTTTCTTTTAGTGATTAACTATGATTTATACAATAGCAGTGCAAGCATTTTGCCATGGTTTGATTTCTAGCCACCACCAGGTTTTAGAATAGAATAGAATGCCTTTATTGTCATTATACACAAGTACACGGTACTTGTGCAACGAGATTAAAGCAATCCCTTTGCAGCGTTGACACAAAAAAATATATGAATATAACAGTATAAAATATCAAAAATATAAAGTCAAAGATATAAAGTGTAGTGACTGTCGAGTATACATATAAATCAGCTTGAATAAACATAGATAAGTGTTAACACTCAATAAATAATATTGCACAGTGATGGAATGAAATGATTAAGTACTAATATTAAGTAAATAAGTATTGCACAGTAATGGAAAGGTTAATGTATTAAATATTGCATTGTATGAAATGAAATTGCACAGATTCCAGTGTCCTATGAGGTATTATATAACAGTAACAGTATAACAATAATATTGCACAGTCGGACGGAATGAAGAAGACAGTCGGGGGGGGGGTTGTGGAGTGGAGTCAGTGCATATGTGAGTTCAGGGGTGAGTTCAGGGTCGTTATGGCCTTCGGGAAGAAACTGTTCTTGAGTCTGTTGGTCCGTGCTCTGATGCACCTGTAGCGCCTTCCTGAGGGCAACAGGTCAAACAGATCAGAGCCGGGTGGGAGCTGTCCTTTATGATGTTCTCTGCTCTGCTGAGGCAGCGGGAGGTGTAGATGTCCGTCAGGGAGGGGAGAGGGCAGCCGGTGATCTTCTGTGCTGACCTTACAACCCTCTGCAGCCTCTCCCTGTCTGCCACGGTGCAGCTGCCGTACCATACTGTGATACAGTAGGTCAGCAGGCTCTCGATGGATGAGTGGTAGAAGGTCAGCAGCAAGTTGGAGTCCAGGTCGTACTTCCTGAGGACCCTCAGGAAGTGTAGTCGCTGCTGGGCCTTCTTGATGACCGCTGTGATGTTGGCTGACCAGGAGATGTCAGCTGAGATGAGGACACCAAGAAACCGGAAGGTGTGGACCCTCTCCACACACTCGCCGTTGATGTACAGGGGGGCTAGGTCGGTGCTCTTCTTCCTGAAGTCAACGATGATCTCCTTGGTTTTCTTGGTGTTCAGAGACAGGTTGTTCTCCGAACACCAAGCTGCCAAGTTCAGGACTTCCTCTCTGTAGGCTGCCTCGTCTCCCTTTGAGATGAGTCCGACCACTGTGGTGTCGTCAGCAAACTTGACGATGAGGTTGTTGTTGTGGGTCGGACTGCAGTCGTGGGTGTAGAGGCAGTACAGTTTGAAGCCATATACAATATTAACGTTACATATTCCACCCAGGTTTCTTCTCTTATTCAGTGATCTCACAAAAAAGTCCAAAAAATCTGAAAATCATTAGGGGCTGGAGCTCAGTGATAGAGCACATTTTGAGTCTCAAACAATCCAGATGTGTTACAAGATTTTCAGTGTATATTGTGCTGTCAAGCGATGGTGGTATAGCGGTGAGCATAGCTGCCTTCCAAGCAGTTGACCTGGGTTCGATTCCCAGCCATTCTTGTGTGGTTGCTTGCTTTATTTGTGAAGATTAGCCAGAAAGGTTACTCGCCCAACACAATTTGGTAAAATATTACATCTCTGTTATGGTCCAACTAAGGGAGCATATCAATCAATTAAGCTGCCTCCATGAGTATCCACAGACACAGGCAGCGCACTACGATTTGAAAATTGCCCGTGTCTGGTAACTGCTTTCAACCAATTAAAAAGTTTATGAACATTTGTGCAAACAGGTATACTTCTAGGCTTTTTCAGGTTGTTGTGGCCGAGTGGTTAAGGCGATGGACTAGAAATCCATTGGGGTCTCCCCGCGCAGGTTCGAATCCTGCCGACAACGAGAGGCATTCTTTAAGAGTGGTAGCAAACCAATGACACATCATAGTATACCAATTCACTGATGTGCATTCATTAACAATGATGTGTTATCTGTAAGCCACCAGTGTCCACCAATGTATCTCTTAGCATTTATTTTCAGTCTGTGTTACAAGATTTGCATTGAGCGTTGTATTGTCCAGCAGAAAGAGAACAGGTGTGTTACTTTTCGACTATGATTCATACCATAGCAGTGCAGGGTCCAGGTTTGATTTCCAGCCACTGCCGTTGCATTTACAGGTTTTGAAGCCATATACAACATAACATTACCCCGGTTTCTTCTTTTATTCAGTGATATTTCAATTTCCTTGCGGGAGTCATCCCAAAAGGATTAATAAAGATAAGTGTATGTCTATCTCAGAAAAAAGTCAAAAAATCTGAAAATCTTCAGGGGATGTAGCTCAGTGGTAGAGCTCATGCTTTACATGTATGAGGACCTGGCATCTCCAGCAGGTATTATGGTAGAGTCTTTAAAGAGCTGCAACAGATATTACCTCCTGTGGTAATCTGACTGGTAGGGTTATAGAACGTAGTGGTAGACTAAGACCTCCTGTGACACAAACCAAGTAGTATGCTCTCTCTTTTATACCTCAGACTATCAGACAGCACAACAAGCACTTTAACAGTACATGTTTTACAGTTTCTATTTTACTGTATTACATGCTTGTACTGTTATGTTTTGTTTATTGTATTATACTCCAGTTTTTATGGGTGTTACGGCAGGTGTGAGCATTGTAGAGATTTCACTTCAGACACTTGCAGCAACAGATGCTTTGTTAAACATCAACAGACTGGAAATAGCCTTACTGATGATACAAAGCATAGGAATTAGCAGAGGATTGTTTCGATCCATCGACCTCTGGGTTATGGGCCCAGCACGCTTCCGCTGCGCCACTCTGCTCTGCAACTTCTCACCAGGCCTTGGAGAATCTGTGATTCACATTTTGACGGAAGGTGGCAACCAAGGTTACAACAGCTTACGGGTTGTAAAGTTAAACATTTGGTAGACCTTGCAACTATCTTTTATGTGAGCTACATTGATTATTCACATGTAAGACTTGTGATTGGCTGGCGTTTTAAAAATGTCATTGTGAGTACAAATATAAACATAAGTAAGTAGTCTACCAAGTTTCCTCTTATCATTTTAGTTTGGACACCCAGTGAGGCTTACCACGATGGTTTGGACTGGGTCCACTAGGGTTTTCAGCTGCTCTCGAGCAGACGGCTGTTTTCACTCTGGTTTCTCTTCATAACACACAAGTCTTTCGCCTTTAACTAAAGACTTCCTTGGAGGGGAACGTCGATGAGTTGAAACTATTTTGGTGGGCTTTGCTGTTTGGCCGAGCCTTTTGTACTTGTTTTTGCTTACCTTTGCTTTTACTCATCAGCTCTGTTTTAATCCCACCCAGAAAAGAGATTTGTGGAGGTCCAAGTGGGAACGAGTGCAAAGAAGAGTGATGAAGAAGCCAAAGGAGAAAGGAGGGAAAGGAGAGCCGGACCTGTTATTGTTTTTAGGGAGCAGATTTACAGCTATACACATAACAGCAGCCACGACCCCATCCAGAAATCCTAAGACTGCAGCTATGGCACGGTTCTGGATGGGATCATACCTCAGAAGAGTGAAGACATTACCCTCTGATCTTAAAGTACCTGTTAGGGATGAGCGAGTACAGCATTATCTGTATCTGTATCTGTATCTGTACTCGGACTGGGCGGGGCCTAACCCGGGAGTGGACAGGATTTAACCCGGAAGTGGGTCGGGTTGTCTTGAAATGGGCGGGGCTTTAACCGGTATGTTTATTTTAAGCATGCAATTGATATGGGTTGATCAGAAGCGGGGGGGACTGTGTTCTACGGATTAAATAGATTTAATAAATTCGAAATTAAAAAAAGAAACTCTTGACAGTCAGAGACGCAACAAATGAAAAAGGAGAGCCATTGCTCATTGTTCCTCTTATTTTTCCCATTTTTTTCTGTTGCGTGCAGTTGAAGCAGGACATGAAAGATTGCCAGCATGCTCTAATACAACTTTTATTGTTCCTAATCTGGATTAATTTAACGTTAAACTAGATTTTAAATTTCAGATGGAAAGTAACAGCTCCTGCCTTCAGGGCTCGTCCGGAAGCTGAACCCTGGACCTCTCACACCCGAAGCGAGAATCATACCCCTAGACCAACGAGCCTCTAAAACACGTCATATTAGAAATTTTCTATCAAGTAAATGTGATCAGTCAGTGACTCGAAAGGCAATTGTTAAGTAGTTTTGTTTGGCATGTAGTGTTTTTATGGCTCCACTACCAGATTGAGCATTCTGATTATTGGACAAAAGACTATTTTTGAAGCAAAACATTTTACCAACATTTGAACTTGAATTTTGGTATAAAGGAAATACAGCTTGGATTTGTTACTGACTTGAAAGGCTATGGTCAGGTAGATTGGCATGGGGTCTTTTCATGGCTCCACTGCCCGATCAGCTTTTCGATCTCATTTGACAACAGGAAACATTGATACAAAATTTTTACCAAAACACAGACTTGATTTTTCAGTAAAAAGTGAAAGTAAAATCGGGGAAGGGGGAATTTTCAAGCCCCACCTGCCCACATCACCCCAACAAAATGCTAATGAATACGCAACAAGCTTAAAATGCTTCACCCTGTTTAGTTCTGACTCTGGGGACAGAAAGTAGACCTGTCCCAGATGACCTGAGAGGTCTGGGGGAGGGGGGTCATAGTGTAGTAGCAGATCAGAAATGTATTTTGGTCCTAACCGTTTAGTCATTTATAAACTAGCAAAAGTACTTTGAAATCAATACTTTGAGGCACAGGAAGCCCGTGTAAAGACTTCAGAACTGGAGTGATGTGATCCACTCTCTTGGTCTTAGTGAGGACCCGAGCAGCAGTGTTCTGAATCAGCTGATTTTTAGGGAGACCTGTAAAGACCCCGTTACAGTAGTCAAGTCTGCTGAAGATGAAAGCAAGGACAAGTTTTTCCAAATCCTGTTGACACATAAGTCCTTTAACCCTGATATTTCTTAAGGTGATAATAGGCTGACTTTGTAATGTCTTAATGTGGCTGTAAAATTCAGGTCTGAGTCCATGACTTACCAAGGTTTCTGTCTGTCTGTTGTTTTAACATGTTGTTTGAAGCTGAGCGCAGACTTTTAATCGGTCCTCTTTTGCTCCAAAAACAAACACCTCAGTTTTTCCTTTATTTAATTTCAGAAATTGGCGCATCCAGCCGTTAATTGTTCGATGCACTTAGTCAGTTTATGTATTGACTATAGTCCCTGGCGATAAGGTATGTAAATTTGTTTGTCGTCAACATAACTATGGTAACTTACTTTGTTTTTGTGTTTTCATACTTAGCGAGTGGAAGCATGTTTAAGAACCAGTATTAATGCAAAGAAAGGACGGGAGCATTTATTGGAGAGACTAAGTAGGCTGCCACTGAAGTATTGAGACAACAGTGACTGAAAATCTAATTCAATCTACATCGGTCTTCTTAAAGATCTAAATAGATTTTCTCACCTCAGAGTC
>NW_022604978.1:0-6948 GCF_008692095.1 Etheostoma spectabile
ATGTTCTTTAAATCACAAACTTGATTCAAAACAGACATATTCATCAGATGTGATTAAAACCCACCTGAGAACCTCGCTAGCATCAGTCTCAAATGGGTAGCATCCTGTATGCAAAACAAACCACAGGGCAGACCTAGTATACCCGAGCATCATTATCAGGTTCAGTTCCCAGCAGGATCCTCACCCCGGGCCACAAACTTCCTTTAACTCTCATAAAGAAGAGACTTGTACTTCCTGTTTGGCTGAACGGTGTTTGACTCTCTTTTAAGGCTAATAGCACACAGACATTTGTAAAGCTGTAGGACTCCATTTCAGAGTGAAAAGTAGTTCCCCCCCCCTTACACATCCCTATTCAGAGAGAAATCTGACAATAGGTGATCACTTGTGTAGATTTTCTCTAGAGATATAACACAGCTCCCGAGCATACCAGGGGTAATATTTTAGATGAAAAGGTAAATTTACTCATGCATATCGAATACTATATCAGAGGGAAATACTGTTAAAAAAAAAGTGCATGATCTCCCTCTTTCAGGTCACATTTTTGGCTTATAGGAAAGAATGTGAAGTATGCGATTAGTAGTAGTAGTAGTAGTAGTAGTATTATTGAAATTCTAAAGTCAGACTTAAAACTTATCTCAAGGTTCAGCATCTCACTTTCTATTGCAACATAATATCTAAATGGTTTTGGTAAAATGACCTCATTGATGCATAACAGTACAAGGGATGCACCTATCCAACTTTTTCTTTCCGTTAATTTAATAGCGATCCTCTCTTTTCAAATGAAAAATCTGTACACCTCACTGCTATCAGAATCCTTTTTAGGAGGGATTACCGTGGCACTAAAATATGATTGACTGAAGAAAAATCAAGAACAGAAACACTGAATTTTATAATGCAATTAAGTTAGATCAGTCATGTAATGACACACCTAATGAGATCAGTAGTATCAGTATCATCATACTACAAAATTGCAGGATCATGCTCGGATCTATAACTTTATTATAAGTATCTTCAATCAATCTCATTCACAAAGGAAATCCTTTACAAAATTAAATAAATTACTTCCATAGGTTCAACACAGACCCTTTAACAGCTTGACAGTAGACATTGTTGACGATTTCTATCAACTATTAAAAAAGAATAATAAATGATCAATCTTTCTGTGTGTGTGTGTGTGTGTGTGAGATGTAACAAGAGGAATCATGCCTACCCTTTTACAGCAGGTGTTTTCCTCATGTCAATACTGTCATCTGACCTGCTGTCCTGAGTGTTTTGTAATGCATGCTGGGAAAACATTAGCATATAAACTGGAGGAACGAACAGTACTCTCACCATGAAATGTTACAGTCTCACTTCCAGACCACTCAGTCATTTTTCCCATCTCTCTGTAAATCGAGCCTGTACTCGAACAGAGTGAAGTTTGTGATTTTGGCAACGGCTCAGGAATACAACTCTCGTGTCTTCTCGTAGCCCATGTGCTCGTACAGCTTCTGAGCGTCTGTCTGCACCACAGAGGTGTACAGGACGACCGCTGCATACCCCTGTCACGAGTAAAATCAGCCACCGTCCGACACAACGCCTTAGCGATGCCCATTCCACGGTGACTGCGGCGTACGGACATGCGTTTCAGCTCCAAGCAGCCAGGCGTGTCCTGTTTAGGAGGCACCCCACCATGCCAACCACTCGCCATCAACGTCACCACCCAAAAACAAGTCCTTCTGCTTCAGGTAGACCTCGCTGATCTTGCCGACGTCCTTCCTGAGCGAGGTGTCGATGTAGCTGTTGAACATGTAGATGACAAACTGCCGGGCCCCGCTAGGACAGAGTGACGGCCAGGATGGGCAGCAGGAAGGACTTGGAGCTGGTCACGAGAGCACAGAACAGGCACATGAGCACCATCTGGTCAGCGGCTGTTTTCAGGAGGTGCATGAAGGTCGAAGGCACGTGCTCGCTCATCCCAAGGTTGAAGGTCTCCTTCACTGCCTCTGCATCGTCATCCCGATACTTCCGGATCTGAAAACCGCCATGGCTCAGCCCTGGTTTGGAAATCAAAAAGAGGGGCAAAATATGAGAGGTGACACATACTACAATGACTAGAAAATCACTTTGCAATCATTATTCCTTTTGCTTTGTTTCCCCTATATTTCTAAACTAGTGCAACTCTATAAAATAACTATAGTGACTTTTCAAGTAAAAACATGGCATATTGTCCATTGAGTTATGATGATTTCACTATTTAGATGTTTAGGTTGTTAGTTCAACTACTTATGAAATTGAAAATATCACGTTTGGCTCTATGAGCTTGTATCAGAGTTGGTAGTACAGAGTACTTCAGAGAATACAGCTAAGAAGTAACGTTCCTGGCACTTTCATAAGCTGTAAACTTGATAGACTTCTTTCACCTACTTAAATACTGACTTAATACTGCGTTTACGTCCTTTATAAGACTACTTTATGAATGCATGTCAATGACCCTCAAACGCCACGCGAGTCACTTTTAATTTTATTTTCAAGCCAGATATGTTAGAAAAGCTAACTTTACTGACCATTGACCATCTTCGTCACGTAGCTAGTCATTCAACATTAATAACATTAATATCCAAAGCGTAAAACTAGTTGAGTCGCGTTTAAAGAAAAGTCTTTGATTCCACCGATAGCTAACAGCTACTAGCATCATGCTAGCATCACAAAATTGCCACGGATTTGGATTAGCTGTGTAAGAATAGAAGATAAACAAACATGACTTACGTGTAATATCAATGCTTTTTGTCAGCAGAGTCTGGATGCCAGAAGTCAAGTATTGTCTCATTTAATGTCTCCCAGCTACTTTTATTTACAGTCACTGGTCCCCATCTACTTCCCCAATCCCAACATCGGATTTGCTGCATTTAAGGATAACCACCAGAATGGGAAAATTAACCATCCCTTCATTCTCGTGATATAAAACTTTATGTATTTTGCCATATGGGTGTTGAGACCACGTCGCTGTCAAACATACGTCCTCATATATTCCATGTGGAATGACAACTGAAGCTGAAGTGTTTCCCCACCATAGACCGTTAATGTTCCCCACTAGGCTGTTCACTTTCTACCAAAGATAGAGATAATTACGGTGTCACTTGAAGGCAGCTTGCATCACTTCCTGTTTTAATGAGGTTGATGGCATGGTGCCTGAATATTTAGTTTGTTATAAAAGAGAAAAATAAGTCAAACATTATACATCCCCACTCTGATCCTATTATGTCATAACTTTAAATATGTATTTATTCACACATTACTGCATCGCTGTGTATTAATTACTATATTTAAATGTAATATTTGGTTGTTGGCGAAGAATTAAGACAATATTTCCTTGGTTTGACATGATTTCTACAGCAACCTTGTCTACTTGCGACCCCTCGCCACCATGTTTTAATTGAATATTTGTTAGACTGGAAACAACTGTAAGCACAAAAAAAATGAAATATAATTTTGAGTAAAAGAATAATGTTTTTCTGCTTTTCGATCTTGTTCATCATTTTACAATCCTCAGATTTATATTGTATAGGGTTTCTTAAACCCTGTTGGGAACCACTGGCATATAATACATGGTTGGCCATTTAGATATGATCATACATGACATAAAAACAGCATCACTTAACCATTTGTCTTCACCTTTACATGTAGATGAAAAAAACACAATCACATTAGAATCTAAATCCACCCAATTTTGTTTAAACTTCTGAAATTTACAAAGTGTTTTTGAGGTGGCTGCATTCACAAAATTCAGTTTGAAAAAAAAGACAAAAGAAAATCATTTACAGACAAGTGAAGGGAAAATATAAAGTAAGTGAGGAACACAGGTCAAAGAAATATTTCATTTGCATCGTTTCCATGCTGGTTGTTGCACTAATCATACAGCCACTGACAGAAGTAATACAATCCTGAGGGGGGGGATATATAGTCTGACCTGATGTAGAGCAGATGTGGAAGCTCATGTCATTTAGAGCGATGGTGGTTTTTATTAATCTTAACAAAATCTGATATCAAAATACAAACTATATTCAAACAGACAAAGAACTTGCTGCCATTAAAAGGTTAAACTAGAACCTGTCACAACAACATAGCTTATATCAGTTTACACTAGAGCACCAATGCACTATATCAAATGTGAGATCATTCACACGATATGAAGACTGAAAAAATAATTTATTGTCTCTTCAAAACACATTTGACTAGAGTTCATACATCAAATGATTGTAAAGATTTTCCCTTTTATGGACTAAACGTCCCACTAACTTGATAGTCAAAGATATAAAAGCATTATTTCTCCTTTAGACATTTTAGTTTTGTTTGTACAAAACGTTCACGTTACATACACTTTCCTGCCCAGCTGACTGAGCAGAAACAAAAGCAGCTTATTCTTCTATTTTTCGCTCCAGTTTTGGTCTCCCTCCCCTCTAGCCCAGGTTGATGTCCCCTGCAAACATGGTGATCAGCAGGATGATGTGAACCCGGTGAGCAGCCCTGCGTTCTGGATCAGGAAGAAGATGATCTTGGTGGAAGTCCGCTTCTGTTCCCGTAATTGCTGTCCATCTCTGGAAACTGACATGAAGAATACACCAGATATTAAAAATACAATGGCCTCATTGTTCAACACTCTACATAATGGGAAATAACAACATATAAACAAGAAGTGTAAATCAGCTGATTTTTTTTTGTGTGCTACAATTATTCGTTTGTTTCCGAGAAATGAAAAGAAAAAGTTCTCATTGCCAGACTGCTGATGTTGACATTTCTTTAAAAATGACAGGTTGGCCAAATGGTTTCAAAAGGTTTATTTGTCTAACTGTCAACAAATCCCATGATAAGACCAAAACCAACAATGACTTGATCATGTGTACCCAGAGCTCATTCCTCTGTGCACACTTTCAGTCTTTGAATAAATCTGCAGGTCTTGAGTTCATTAACAAGTTAGGAACAAAGTCATTTTTCTCCTCCATTCTTCCGGTTGCTATCTCCTTTATTACTGGATGCTATACTTCACCTCCTCTTTAAAGTTATTCAAATGAACCAGTAGTGAATGTAACTTAGTACATTTACTCAAGTACCATACTTACGTCCAAATGTTGAGATACTTGTACTTTCTACTTCTACTGCCCTACATATCAGACAGAATTATTGTACTTTTTACTCCACTACATTCATCTGACAGCTTAGCTGCTTAACAAATTAAGATTTTTTTACACAAAACACAAATACAATGTTTTATTATAAATGAAACTACCCAACAGTATACAGCCTACAAGTTATTGTTTCCAGTTTCTAAAATGTGAGGATCTTTCTGCATTTAGACTCTCCCTCCCTCCTCCTCATCCCGTCCCCTTCCTTCTGTGCTTCTGCTACCTACTACTAACCCCCCAATCCTTCTTGTTGGTTATTGGCGGGAATGCTGGAACACTGTGTGTTCCAGCATTCCCGCACAGTTTTTTTTTGTTGCCGTTTGTAGACCCTGGGCTGTCTACAGAGACCCTGTTTTTTACAGTGTGTTCTGGGGACAGGCAGCTAGCAGACAGTGAGATGTTTATACAGTGTTCTGGAGACAGGCAGCTAGCAGACAGTGAGATGTTTTTTACAGTGTGTTCAGGGGACAGGCAGCTAGCAGATAGTGAGATGTTTTTTACAGTGTTCTGGAGACAGGCAGCTAGCAGACAGTGAGATGTTTTTTACAGTGTTCTGGAGACAGGCAGCTAGCAGACAGTGAGATGTTTTTTACAGTGTTCTGGAGACAGGCAGCTAGCAGACAGTGAGATGTTTTTTACAGTGTGTTCAGGGGACAGGCAGCAAGCAGACAGTGAGATGTTTTTTTACAGTGTGCTCTGAAGACAGGCAGCTAGCAGACAGTGAGATGTTTTTTACAGTATGTTCTGGGGACAGGCAGCTAGCAGATAGTGAGGAGATGTTTTTACACTGTGTTCTAGGGACAGGCAGCTAGCAGATAGTGAGGAGATGTTTTTTACAGTGTGTTCTAGGGACAGGCAGCTAGCAGATAGTGAGGAGATGTTTTTTACAGTGTGTTCAGGGGACAGGCAGCTAGCAGATAGTGAGGAGATGTTTTTTACAGTGTGTTCAGGGGACAGGCAGCTAGCAGATAGTGAGGAGATGTTTTTTACAGTGTGTTCTGGGGACAGGCAGCTAGCAGACAGTGAGATGTTTTTTACAGTGTGTTCAGGGGACAGGCAGCTAGCAGACAGTGAGATGTTTTTTTACAGTGTGCTCTGAAGACAGGCAGCTAGCAGACAGTGAGATGTTTTTTACAGTATGTTCTGGGGACAGGCAGCTAGCAGATAGTGAGGAGATGTTTTTACAGTGTGTTCTGGGGACAGGCAGCTAGCAGATAGTGAGGAGATGTTTTTACAGTGTGTTCTGGGGACAGGCAGCTAGCAGATAGTGAGGAGATGTTTTTACAGTGTGTTCTAGGGACAGGCAGCTAGCAGATAGTGAGGAGATGTTTTTTACAGTGTGTTCAGGGGACAGGCAGCTAGCAGACAGTGAGATGTTTTTTACAGTGTGTTCAGGGGACAGGCAGCTAGCAGATAGTGAGGAGATGTTTTTACAGTGTGTTCTGGGGACAGGCAGCTAGCAGATAGTGAGGAGATGTTTTTACAGTGTGTTCAGGGGACAGGCAGCTAGCAGACAGTGAGATGTTTTTTACAGTGTGTTTAGGGGACAGGCAGCTAGCAGATAGTGAGGAGATGTTTGCTGTATGTGAAAACAAAAGTTGTAGCCTAAAACACGCGTGACATCACTTAGAGCACCTTTAACCAATTTTGTAAGGTAAAGAAAACCACTCTTTGCTTGCTTGCGGTTATAGAAGGCACCTTATTCTCTATCGTACTATTTTACTTTAAATACGGATATTTATACTTTATACTCTCTCCCCACTGTATGTATCTAGTATCTAGATTT
>NW_022604979.1:0-4220 GCF_008692095.1 Etheostoma spectabile
CTGAGAGCCATTTTAACATCTCTCCATAAAGAAGAGGATATAAAACCCTCCAAATATTCCAACTGCATTCTCCACATAGTTATCCACTTTGGGATCAAAACCCAGAGCCTGTGGATAGACAGGAGAATGTTAGTGGCATGTTAGCATACAATACTCCCTTTATGAAGCCTTTCAAAAGGGAATTTACCTACAACCTCAGGTATGAGCTGCAGCACGGCGTTGGAGAACAGGGCCGATGGCGAGGGCTGATGAAGTAGGTCAGCACTTTGGGGAAATAATCCTTCTTGGTGAAGGGAATCAGGAGGAGGCCGAGCAGGGACGCCAGGTTGATCACAGTGACCGCCGAAAACATAACCCCACACTGGCAGGGCAGAAATCAAGGACAAAACTAATAACTACAACTAATAACATTATAGTCATTTTCTCCCTTGACATGGTGAATGCTGTAGGTTATTGTTATGGTTTCTCTAAATCCCTTTTTGTGGAAGAGACATTTGACATTTTTGATCTTCTGAGATCCTTTTTCTCTCTTATTAACCCTTATGTGGTCCTCCCACGTCAACACGGAAATACACGTTTGACGCTTTTTTTGTTGCTTTTTAACGTGTTTGAGATACTTTTTTCATCACTTTTTTTCAACATTTCTTCATTTTTGTAAAACTACCATCAGCATACTGTACTCATCACTAATATACACCAATATATTACCAAGTTTTACCCTATTTTCTTTTTCAAATTCATGGTCAAGAAATTCATTTGTATGAAATTTATTATTTGTTTAATTTATCCAAATAAATATTGGACAATTTGGATAACAGAATCCCAAATTTCTGATGTAGATACTTTTAAAAACGGGCAAATTTGACCCGAGGACAACAGGAGGTTACACTCACTTTTCACACTTGTTGGTGCTGCTGGGTGAACTGTGTCACTCTGTCACTTTTTACAGAATTATTCCCTTGGAATGTGTGGGAAAATAACTAAGGATAATAAAAATTATAATCGGCTTCTGAGTCATTAAAACTGGATTCAAACTAAAAACATGGCCAACAGGGCTACAGTTCCTTTAATTGCCATTGCTCACTCCTCGCCATTTTTTTTTTTAGCAAACTTATTGTATTTGTGGTTGCTAGTATCATTTCCAATATGACATTTGAGTGAAACCATCAAATGTAGCTACTGTAAATTTTAGCATGGGTTAGCGTGTTTGTGCAGGTATGTGGCTGTGATTATTAAATAAGCTCTTAACTATTGAGCAGTAGAGACTAAGCTGACTTTTTCCACACCACAATCACGGGCAACATGGTTTCCTTTTGTGACAGAAACATAAAATAGGATCCTAATGTATCCCTTAATTACAACATTAAGTATTTATTTGCAGAGGAGAGATTCTGCTTACAAGAAGAAACAGCATGCATCACGAACAACAGTCACAGTAGGTTGGACTGTGTCAACAGCACCGAGGACGGTGAATCTGAGAGGTAGCGGCTCAATCCAGGACAACGTGTGTGTGTGTGTGTGTGTGGGTGTGTGTGTGTGAGACAGCAGAATCATAATTGGAGACAAATACTTTAGATTGGGGGATGAAGAAGTATGATCTGAGACAAGGTCCTGATGTGACATAACAGACGCAGACAGTCTCTCACACACCCACACACACACGACACAATATTCTGCTGTAGCAGACACTTCCTAATAAAAAGGAGTTATGATACGAGACGGAGGAGAAGTGAAGCCTCTGACAGCTCTGAGTCAGAATCATACCCTGCATCAGATGAAACTTCAGCCAATCAGTGTTCGATTAGGGTTGCACAATAAATCACTTTTTATCATCCATCTTCGCAATATCAACTTGCACAATAAAAATCCTGAAAGAAGGCGCCCCATTGCAAAAGATACTCAAGTTTTGAGTGATTTGAATGACAATATCAGCAGAAAACACGCCTTTTATGTTCAATTTATCAATAAAATATGTTGAAAATAATGTCCTTTTATTTGTTTTAAATTCATCCAAAATGATGTTATTTTAGCAGAATACTGAAGGAGCACAGTCAGCAGAACCAGTAGACTTTATCATTAGTATTATTGTTATTGCGATAATCAACGTTATCGGATATTTCCTTATAGCATGCAGCAGTCGGGGCCAGATAAATACCCACATTCTCTGGTTTTAAAGGGTTACAAGCAAAAAGAAACTGCAACCAGGGAGTGTCGTCCATCCCAGGTGACTGTGTAAACTGTCTGCCGGATTCAAGGCAAACCTCATGACCCGGGACAATGTGGGTTGCAGGGGGTCCCAACACAAACCAGCTGTTGTGATGGAGCAACTCACCAGAGGTAGTCGAGGGCCGGCAGAGCTTTGGACTTGGTGTAGGGGCAGGAGGGCAGCAGCACCTGGTCAACACAGCGGGCAGATCCTCTCCAGATGTCTAACATTCAACCTGATGACATACTCAACCCAAAGTGGGCCAAGATCTGCTCGATGAGGAACACTGAGGGGCAAAAAGAACATGTTAAACAGCTTATTTTTAAATTGGTTCTAGATCTCTTTTTGGCTCTAAAGTCCTTCCCGTGCTGTTGTAATGCTCTAATGTCTCAAGTCTGTCTTCTTTAGATGTTTTTCAGTTTGTATGACAAAAGGCTATTTTGTGTATATATATATATAATATATATATATCTATATATATATATATATATGTGTTTGTGCAAAATACATACCTTTTGTAATTGGCAGGGATAAAGGCATTTATTATGAAGTTAGCCTTATACTGTAAAGGTAAAATAGTCTTATAAGACTTATACACTTACATGTAGTTCATTCAATACATAAAGGCTTTTCAACATATTGTGTGCATTATTGCATGATTACATAAAAAGCTAAAAAAAAAAATTGGCATCAAAACAAAGGAATAATGGAAACAAAATGGCATTAAATATAAATCATAGGATGAATTTGATTTTTTAAGAAGCCCAATCGTTTACCTACAAATGCTACAGATAACGAATCAGTCAGATGTTAGACAGAAGGTGTTGCATTTATTACAGTATGTATTAATATACAAGGACAACAATAATATAGCCTAATAATAATATATATATAGCACTTCTAAGCAATGTTACAAAGTGATTCAGAACAAGATGAATACAATAAAACGACATTAGAAAGTGGATAAAACTAATAAGTTGACATTTATTTTCCTAAATAAGTCTTATAAAATGACAAAAAGTTGAATAAGATAAATAACTCATGCTCACCTCTTGGTCTTCCAGTGGATTTCCTTCATGTATTGCCTCAGATCTTCTGCTTGACATTAACAGCAGCAAATCCTCCAGATGCTCCGGTGAAATTGAATATTTCGACCATAATATCGTAAATATTCTTAGGAATACTTGTCCATCCCGGTCAACCACTGTTATACTCTGAGACTTTGGGATTAAAACTAAAAGGCACGTAATAAAACAGCTTAAGTTCAACATGTCTGTTATTAGGTTTTTTTTTCTGTTGAATTGAAGAAGAAAAAATCTGCCCTACTTCGTTCCTTTTTACTCAGAAGTCATGGTATCCGTGGAGTTAGAAACGCAGTCCAGAATCAGGTCCATGGCACGGTCGGAACACTAGAGGTTTTCTCCTTCTGTACTCTTTTCTTTCAGCCTGGCCTGGTTACTTCTGGAGTGGCAAGCTGCTGTGGCGTGCTCTGGGTGATCGATCAGGACTATCGGAGGGAGATCAGTTTCAAAGATCAGCTGCACAGCCATGAAAGAAAAACATGGAGGGACCGACCGCGTGCACGCAATGTTTCAATGCTTTCTTTTGTGACCGACTTTCTCACTTGGTATGCAGCGTGCACGGACACGCGCACACACACACACACACAATCACACGCACTTCTGTCGTGTGTGTGTGTGCGCTGTTAATTAGGGGACAACATGTGAAGGTGGGTAACTCAGGGACTCCATCTGTGGCTCCGTCAGATCAATTATGAAACAGCTGGAGAGAGAAAAAAAATGCTGTTAGTGAAGGTGAGTGTCGCCCTCTGGTGGCAGCTGGGGATCGAAGCAAGACAGAGCAACGCAAAGGCTCCAAATCCAGCTAAACATGTAGGAAGCATTAATAACCTGTTATACAATACCATTAGACCCTCCTGCTGTCCTCGGTCAAATTTGACCCGTTTAAAAAAGCTTTCTATATAGAACTATGGCAATAGTTAATAATATATATA
>NW_022604980.1:0-2076 GCF_008692095.1 Etheostoma spectabile
TTCAGGTAATTTCAGAGCATTCTGATGTACGGTTTTATATTAAGGCCTTAAATCAAGGCTATTATTGACACTTTCTTCAGGCTGTTAAGGCATATTCTTCTCTTTTTCAGGGCTACTCTAAAAGGAATCCTGACGTTATTTCAGCTTTATTCCAAGTTGGGGGAGACATCACCTATCCAGTGTTTCCTCAGGTAATTTCAGAGCATTCTGATGTACGGTTTTAATATTAAGGCCTCAAACAAAGTCTATAGTGACATTTGTTCAGACTGCTAAGGCTATTTTGACAAATTTTCATGTTGTAAAAGGCATATTCTTCTCTTTTTAGGCTTCTCTAAAAAGGAATCCTGACAGTATCCGCTCAGTTCCAAGTCTGGGGGAGACATCACCTATCCAGTGTTTCACTCAGGTAATTTCAGAGCATTCTGATGTACGGTTTTAATATAAGGCCTTAAAGCCAAGGCTATATATGACACTTTTCAGCTGTTAAAGGCTTATTGACACTTTTTCATGTTGTTAAAGGCATATTCTTATCTTTTCAGGCTACTCTAAAAAGGAATCTGACGTTATTCCAGCTTCATTCCAAGTCTGGGGGAGAACATCACCTATCCAGTGTTTCTTTAGGTAATTTCAGAGCATTCTTATGTACGGTTTAAATAAGGCCTTAAAGCCAAGGCTATATGAACTTTTCAGGCTGTAAAGGCATATTATTCTTCTTTTTCAGGCTACTCTAAAAAGGAATCCTGACGTTATTCCAGCTCCATTCCAAGTCTGGGGGAGACATCACCTATCCAGTGGTTTCTTTCAGGTAATTTCAGAGCATTCTGATGTACGGTTTTAATATTAAGGCCTTAAAGCAAGGCTATATGACATTTTCTTAGGCTGTAAAGGCATATTCTTCTCTTTTTCAGGTACTCTAAAAAGGAATCCTGACGTTATTCCAGCTTCATTCCAAGTCTGGGGGAGACATCACCTATCCAGTGTTTCTTCAGGTAATTTAGAAGAGCATTCTGATGTACGGTTTTAATATTAAGGCCTTAAAGCCAAGGCTATATTGACACTTTTCAGGCTGTTAAAGGCATATCTTCTCTTTTCAGGCTACTCTAAAAAGGAATCCTGACATTATTCCAGCTCCATTCCAAGTGTGGGGGAGACATCACCTATCCAGGTTTTCTCTCAGGTAATTTCAGAGCATTCTGATGTACGGTTTTAATATTTAAGGCCTTCAAACCAAGTCTATGTACACTTTTCATGCTGACTAAAGGCTATGTTGACACGTTCATGTTGTTAAAGGCATATTCTTCTCTTTTTCAGGCTACTCTCTAAAAGGAATCCTGACGTTATTCCAGCTCCATTCCAAGTCTGAGGAGACAGCACCTATCCAGTGTTTCTTTCAGGTAATTTCAGAGCTTCTGATGTACGGTTTAATATTAAGGCCTTAAAACAAGTCTATAGGACACTTTTTCAGGTGCTAAAGGCTATTTTGACACTTTTCAGTTGTTTTTAAAGGCATATTCTTTCTTTTTTCAGGCTACTCTAAAAAGGAATGCTGACGTTATTCCAGCTTCATTCCAAGTCTGGGGGAGACATCACCTATCCAGTGTTCTTTCAGGTAATTTCAGAGCATTCTGATGTACGGTTTTAATATAAGGCCTTAAAGCCAAGGCTATATGACACTTTGTTTCAGTGTAAAGGCATATTCTTTCTCTTTTTCAGGCTACCTCTAAAAAAGGAATCCTGACGATAATATCAAGCTTCATTCCAAGTCTGGGGGAGACATCACCTATCCAGTGTTTCTTTCAGGTAATTTCAGAGCATTCTGATGTACGGTTTTAATATTAAGGCCTTAAAACCAAGGCTATTATTGACACTTTTTCAGGCTGTTAAAGGCATATTCTTCTCTTTTCAGGCTACTCTAAAAAGGATGCTGAGTTATTCAAGCTTCATTCCAGTCTGGGGGAGACATCAACCTATCCAGTGTTTCTTTCAGGTAATTTCAGGCATTTGATGTACGGTTTTAATATTAAGGCCTTAAAGACCAGGCTATATTGACACTTTTCAGGCTGGTTAAAGGCATAT
>NW_022604981.1:0-31251 GCF_008692095.1 Etheostoma spectabile
GGTTGTTAAAGGCATATTCTTCTCTTTTTCAGGCTACTCTAAAAAGGAATCCTGACGTTATTCCAGCTCATTCCAAGTCTGGGGGAGACATCACCTATCCAGTGTTTCTTCAGGTAATTTCAGAGCATTCTGATGTACGGTTTTAATATTAAGGCCTTAAAACCAAGTCTATATTACACTTCTTCATGCTGTTAAAGGATATTCTTCTCTTTTTCAGGCTACTCTAAAAAGGAATCCGACGTTATTCCAGCTCATTCCAAGTGGGGGGAGACATCACTATCCAGTGTTTCTCTCAGGTAATTCAGAGCATTCTGATGTACGGTTTTTAATATTAAGCCTTAAAACCAAGGCTATAGTGACTTTTCATGCTGCCAAGGCTATATTGACCCTTTTTCATGTTGTTAAAGGCATATTCTTCTCTTTTTCAGGCTACTCTAAAAAAGGAATCCTGACGTTATCCAGCTTCATTCCAAGGTGGGGAGACATCACCTATCCAGTGTTTCTTCAGGTAATTTCAGAGCATTCTGATGTACGGTTTTAATATTAAGGCCTTAAACCAAGGCTATATTGACACTTTTTCAGGCTGTTAAAGGCATATTCTTCTCTTTTTCAGGCTACTCTAAAAGGAATCCTGACGGTATTCCAGCTCCATTCCAAGTGGGGGGAGGACATCACCTATCCAGTGTTTCTTCAGGTAATTTCAGAGCATTCTGATGTACGGTTTTATATTAAGGCCTTAAACCAAGGCTATATTGGACACTTTTTCAGGCTGTTAAAGGCATATTCTTCTCTTTTCAGGCTACTCTAAAAAGGAATCCTGACGTTATTCCAGCTTCATTCCAAGTCTGGGGGAGACATACCTATCCAGTGTTTCTTTCAGGTAATTTCAGAGCATTCTGATGTACGGTTTTAATATTAAGGCCTTAAAGCCAAGGCTATATTGACACTTTTCAGGCTGTTAAAGGCATATTCTTCTCTTTTTCAGGCTACTCTAAAAAGGAATCCTGACGTTATTCCAGCTTCATTCCAAGTCTGGGGGAGACATCACCTATCCAGTGTTTCTCTCAGGTAATTTCAGAGCATTCTGATGTACGGTTTATATTAAGGCCTTAAAACCAAGGCTATATTGACACTTTTCAGGCTGTTAAAGGCATATTCTTCTCTTTTTCAGGCTACTCTAAAAAGGAATCCTGACGTTATTCCAGCCCATTCCAAGTGGGGGGAGACACACCTATCCAGTGTTTCTTCAGGTAATTTCAGAGCATTCTGATGTACGGTTTAATATTAAGGCCTTAAAACCAAGGCTATAGTGACACTTTTCAGGCTGCTAAAGGCTATATGACACTTTTTCATGTTGTTAAAGGCATATTCTTCTCTTTTTCAGGCTACTCTAAAAAGGAATCCTGACGTTATTCCAGCTTCATTCCAAGTCTGGGGGAGACATCACCTATCCAGGGTTTCTTCAGGTAATTTCAGAGCATTCTGATGTACGGTTTTAATATTAAGGCCTTAAAACCAAGGCTATATTGACACTTTTCAGGCTGTTAAAGGCATATTCTTCTCTTTTTCAGGCTACTCTAAAAAGGAATCCTGACGTTATTCCAGCTCCATTCCAAGTCTGGGGGAGACATCACCTATCCAGTGTTTCTTTCAGGTAATTTCAGAGCATTCTGATGTACGGTTTTAATATTAAGGCCTTAAAGCCAAGGCTATATTGACACTTTTTCAGGCGTTAAAGGCATTCTTCTCTTTTTCAGGCTACTCTAAAAAGGAATCCTGACGTTATTCCAGCTCATTCCAAGTCTGGGGGAGACAACACCTATCCAGTGTTTCTTTCAGGTAATTTCAGAGCATTCTGATGTACGGTTTTAATATTAAGGCCTTAAAACCAAGGCTATATTGACACTTTTCAGGCTGTTAAAGGCATATTCTTCTCTTTTCAGGCTACTCTAAAAAGGAATCCTGACGTTATTCCAGCTTCATTCCAAGTCTGGGGGAGACATCACCTATCCAGTGTTTCTCTCAGGTAATTTCAGAGCATTCTGATGTACGGTTTTAATATTAAGGCCTTCAAACCAAGTCTATAGTGACACTTTTTCAGGCTGCTAAAGGCTATTTGACACTTTTTCATGTTGTTAAAGGCATATTCTTTTTTCAGGCTACTCTAAAAGGAATCCTGACGTTATTCCAGCTCCATTCCAAGTCTGGGGGAGACATCACCTATCCAGTGTTTCTCTCAGGTAATTTCAGAGCATTCTGATGTACGGTTTTAATATTAAGGCCTTAAAACCAAGGCTATATTGACACTTTTTCAGGCTGTTAAAGGCATATTCTTCTCTTTTTCAGGCTACTCTAAAAAGGATCCTGACGTTATTCCAGCTCCATTCCAAGTCTGGGGAGACATCACCTATCCATGTTTCTTTCAGGTAATTTCAGAGCATTCTGATGTACGGTTTTAATATTAAGGCCTTAAAACCAAGGCTATATTGACACTTTTTCAGGCTGTTAAAGGCATATTCTTCTCTTTTTCAGGCTACTCTAAAAAGGAATCCTGACGTTATTCCAGCTCCATTCCAAGTGTGGGGAGACATCACCTATCCAGTGTTTCTCTCAGGTAATTTCAGAGCATTCTGATGTACGGTTTTAATATTAAGGCCTTCAAACCAAGTCTATATTGACACTTTTTCAGGCTGCTAAAGGCTATGTTGACACTTTTTCATGTTGTAAAGGCATATTCTTCTCTTTTTCAGGCTACTCTAAAAAGGAATCCTGACGTTATTCCAGCTCCATTCCAAGTCTGGGGAGACATCACCTATCCAGTGTTTCTTCAGGTAATTTCAGAGCATTCTGATGTACGGTTTTAATATTAAGGCCTTAAAACCAAGGCTATATTGACACTTTTTCAGGCTGCTAAAGGCTATTTTGACACTTTTTCATGTTGTTAAAGGCATATTCTTCTCTTTTTCAGGCTACTCTAAAAAGGAATGCTGACGTTATTCCAGCTTCATTCCAAGTCTGGGGGAGACATCACCTATCCAGTGTTTCTTTCAGGTAATTTCAGAGCATTCTGATGTACGGTTTTAATATTAAGGCCTTAAAGCCAAGGCTATATTGACACTTTTTCAGGCTGTTAAAGGCATATTCTTCTCTTTTTCAGGCTACTCTAAAAAGGAATCCTGACGTTATTCCAGCTTCATTCCAAGTCTGGGGGAGACATCACCTATCCAGTGTTTCTTTCAGGTAATTTCAGAGCATTCTGATGTACGGTTTTAATATTAAGGCCTTAAAGCCAAGGCTATATTGACACTTTTTCAGGCTGTTAAAGGCATATTCTTCTCTTTTTCAGGCTACTCTAAAAAGGAATCCTGACGTTATTCCAGCTTCATTCCAAGTCTGGGGGAGACATCACCTATCCAGTGTTTCTCTCAGGTAATTTCAGAGCATTCTGATGTACGGTTTTAATATTAAGGCCTTAACGCCAAGGCTATATTGACACTTTTTCAGGCTGTTAAAGGCATATTCTTCTCTTTTCAGGCTACTCTAAAAAGGAATCCTGACGTTATTCCAGCTTCATTCCAAGTCTGGGGGAGACATCACCTATCCAGTGTTTCTTTCAGGTAATTTCAGAGCATTCTGATGTACGGTTTTAATATTAAGGCCTTAAAACCAAGGCTATATTGACACTTTTTCAGGCTGTTAAAGGCATATTCTTCTCTTTTTCAGGCTACTCTAAAAAGGAATCCTGACGTTATTCCAGCTCCATTCCAAGTCTGGGGGAGACATCACCTATCCAGTGTTTCTTTCAGGTAATTTCAGAGCATTCTGATGTACGGTTTTAATATTAAGGCCTTAAAGCCAAGGCTATATTGACACTTTTTCAGGCTGTTAAAGGCATATTCTTCTCTTTTTCAGGCTACTCTAAAAAGGAATCCTGACGTTATTCCAGCTCCATTCCAAGTCTGGGGGAGACATCACCTATCCAGTGTTTCTCTCAGGTAATTTCAGAGCATTCTGATGTACGTTTTAATATTAAGGCCTTCAAACCAAGTCTATAGTGACACTTTTTCAGCTGCTAAAGGCTATTTGACACTTTTTCATGTTGTTAAAGGCATATTCTTCTCTTTTCAGGCTACTCTAAAAGGAATCCTGACGTTATTCCAGCTTCATTCCAAGTCTGGGGGAGACATCACCTATCCAGTGTTTCTTCAGGTAATTTCAGAGCATTCTGATGTACGGTTTTAATATTAAGGCCTTAAAGCCAAGGCTATATTGACACTTTTTCAGGCTGTTAAAGGCATATTCTTCTCTTTTTCAGGCTACTCTAAAAAGGAATCCTGACGTTATTCCAGCTTCATTCCAAGTCTGGGGGAGACATCACCTATCCAGTGTTTCTTCAGGTAATTTCAGAGCATTCTGATGTACGGTTTTAATATTAAGGCCTTAAAGCAAGGCTATATTGACACTTTCTTAGGCTGTTAAAGGCATATTCTTCTCTTTTTCAGGCTACTCTAAAAAGGAATCCTGACGTTATTCCAGCTCCATTCCAAGTCTGGGGGAGACATCACCTATCCAGTGTTTCTCTCAGGTAATTTCAGAGCATTCTGATGTACGGTTTTAATATTAAGGCCTTCAACCAAGTCTATAGTGACACTTTTTCAGGCTGCTAAAGGCTATTTGACACTTTTTCATGTTGTTAAAGCATATTCTTCTCTTTTTCAGGCTACTCTAAAAAGGAATCCTGACGTTATTCCAGCTTCATTCCAAGTCTGGGGGAGACATCACCTATCCAGTGTTTCTTTCAGGTAATTTCAGAGCATTCTGATGTACGGTTTTAATATTAAGGCCTTAAAGCCAAGGCTATATTGACACTTTTTCAGGCTGTTAAAGGCATATTCTTCTCTTTTTCAGGCTACTCTAAAAGGAATCCTGACGTTATTCCAGCTTCATTCCAAGTCTGGGGGAGACATCACCTATCCAGTGTTTCTCCAGGTAATTTCAGAGCATTCTGATGTACGGTTTTAATATTAAGGCCTTAAAACCAAGGCTATATTGACACTTTTTCAGGCTGTTAAAGGCATATTCTTCTCTTTTTCAGGCTACTCTGAAAAGGAACCCTAACGTTATTCCAGCTTCATTCCAAGTCTGGGGGAGACATCACCTATCCAGTGTGTCTCTCAGGTATTTTCAGAGCATTTTGATTTACGGTTTTAATATTAAGGCCTTAAAAAAAAGGCTATATTGACACTTTTTCAGGCTGTTAAAGGCATATTCTTCTCTTTTTCAGGCTACTCTAAAAAGGAATCCTGACGTTATTTCAGCTCCATTCCAAGTCTGGGGGAGACATCACCTATCCAGTGTTTCTCTCAGGTAATTTCAGAGCATTCTGATGTACGGTTTTAATATTAAGGCCTTCAAACCAAGGCTATAGTGACACTTTTTCAGGCTGCTAAAGGCTATTTTGACACTTTTTCATGTTGTTAAAGGCATATTCTTCTCTTTTTCAGGCTACTCTAAAAAGGAATCCTGACGTTATTCCAGCTTCATTCCAAGTCTGGGGGAGACATCACCTATCCAGTGTTTCTCTCAGGTAATTTCAGAGCATTCTGATGTACGGTTTTAATATTAAGGCCTTAAAGCCAAGGCTATATTGACACTTTTTCAGGCTGTTAAAGGCATATTCTTCTCTTTTTCAGGCTACTCTAAAAAGGAATCCTGACGTTATTCCAGCTTCATTCCAAGTCTGGGGGAGACATCACCTATCCAGTGTTTCTCTCAGGTAATTTCAGAGCATTCTGATGTACGGTTTTAATATTAAGCCTTAACCAAGTCTATAGGACAATTTTCAGCTGCTAAGGCTATATTGACACTTTTTCATGTTGTTAAAGGCATATTCTTCTCTTTTTCAGGCTACTCTAAAAAGGAATCCTGACGTTATTCCAGCTCCATTCCAAGTCTGGGGGAGACATCACCTATCCAGTGTTTCTCTCAGGTAATTTCAGAGCATTCTGATGTACGGTTTTAATATTAAGGCCTTCAAACCAAGTATAGTGACACTTTATGCTGCTAAAGGCTATTTGACACTTTTTCATGTTGTTAAAGGCATATTCTTCTCTTTTTCAGGCTACTCTAAAAGGAATCCTGACGTTATTCCAGCTCCATTCCAAGTCTGGGGAGACATCACCTATCCAGTGTTTCTTTCAGGTAATTTCAGAGCATTCTGATGTACGGTTTTAATATTAAGGCCTTAAAACAAGGCTATATTGACACTTTTCAGGCTGTTAAAGGCATATTCTTCTCTTTTTCAGGCTACTCTAAAAAGGAATCCTGACGTTATTCCAGCTTCATTCCAAGTCTGGGGGAGACATCACCTATCCAGTGTTTCTTTCAGGTAATTTCAGAGCATTCTGATGTACGGTTTAATATTAAGGCCTTAAAACAAGGCTATATTGACACTTTTCAGGCTGTTAAGGCATATTCTTCTCTTTTTCAGGCTACTCTAAAAAGGAATCCTGACGTTATTCAGCTTCATTCCAAGTCTGGGGGAGACATCACCTATCCAGTGTTTCTCTCAGGTAATTTCAGAGCATTCTGATGTACGGTTTTAATATTAAGGCCTTCAAACCAAGCTATAGTGACACTTTTTCAGGCTGCTAAAGGCTATTTGACACTTTTCATGTTGTTAAAGGCATATTCTTCTCTTTTCAGGCTACTCTAAAAAGGAATCTGACGTTATTCCAGCTTATTCCAAGTCTGGGGGAGACATCACCTATCCAGTGTTTCTTTCAGGTAATTTCAGAGCATTCTGATGTACGGTTTTAATATTAAGGCCTAAAGCCAAGGCTATATTGACACTTTTCAGGCTGTTAAAGGCATATTCTTCTCTTTTTCAGGCTACTCTAAAAGGAATCCTGACGTTATTCCAGCTTCATTCCAAGTCTGGGGGAGACATCACCTATCCAGTGTTTCTTCCAGGTAATTTCAGAGCATTCTGATGTACGGTTTTAATATTAAGGCCTTAAAGCCAAGGCTATATTGACACTTTTTCAGGCTGTTAAAGGGTATATTCTCTTTTCAGGCTACTCTAAAAAGGAATCCTGACGTTATTCCAGCTTCATTCCAAGTCGGGGAGAGACATCACCTATCAGTGTGTCTCTCAGGTAATTTCAGAGCATTCTGATGTACGGTTTAATATTAAGGTCTTAAAACAAAGGCTATATTGACACTTTCTCAGGCTGTTAAAGGCATATTCTTCTCTTTTTCAGGCTACTCTAAAAAGGAATCCTGACGTTATTCCAGCTCCATTCCAAGTGTGGGGGAGACATCACCTATCCAGTGTTTCTCTCAGGTAATTTCAGAGAATTCTGATGTACGGTTTTAATACTAAGGCCTTCAAACCAAGTCTATAGTGAAACTTTTTCAGGCTGCTAAAGGCTATATTGACACTTTTTCATGTTGTTAAAGGCATATTCTTCTCTTTTTCAGGCTACTCTAAAAAGAAATCCTGACGTTATTCCAGCTTCATTCCAAGTCTGGGGGAGACATCCCCTATCCAGTGTTTCTCTCAGGTAATTTCAGAGCATTCTGATGTACGGTTTTAATATTAAGGCCTTAAAACCAAGGCTATATTGACACTTTTTCAGGCTGTTAAAGGCATTTCTTCTCTTTTCAGGCTACTCTAAAAGGAATCCTGACGTTATTCCAGCTTCATTCCAAGTCTGGGGGAGACATCACCTATCCAGTGTTTCTTTCAGGTAATTTCAGAGCATTCTGATGTACGGTTTTAATATTAAGGCCTTAAAGCCAAGGCTATATTGACACTTTTTCAGGCTGTTAAAGGCATATTCTTCTCTTTTTCAGGCTACTCTAAAAAGGAATCCTGACGTTTTTCCAGCTTCATTCCAAGTCTGGGGGAGACATCACCTATCCAGTGTTTCTCTCAGGTAATTTCAGAGCATTCTGATGTACGGTTTTAATATTAAGGCCTTCAAACCAAGTCTATAGGACACTTTTTCATGCTGCTAAAGGCTATTTGACACTTTTTCATGTTGTTAAAGGCATATTCTTCTCTTTTTCAGGCTACTCTAAAAAGGAATCCTGACGTTATTCCAGCTCCATTCCAAGTCTGGGGGAGACATCACCTATCCAGTGTTTCTCTCAGGTAATTTCAGAGCATTGATGTACGGTTTTAATATTAAGGCCTTCAAACCAAGTCTATAGTGACACTTTTTCATGCTGCTAAAGGCTATGTTGACACTTTTTCATGTTGTTAAGGCATATTCTTCTCTTTTTCAGGCTACTCTAAAAAGGAATCCTGACGATATTCCAGCTCCATTCCAAGTCTGAGGGAGACATCACCTATCCAGTGTTTCTTTCAGGTAATTTCAGAGCATTCTGATGTACGGTTTTAATATTAAGGCCTTAAAACCAAGGCTATATTGAAACTTTCTCAGGCTGTTAAAGACATATTCTTCTCTTTTTCAGGCTACTCTAAAAAGGAATCCTGACGTTATTCCAGCTTCATTCCAAGTCTGGGGGAGACATCACCTATCCAGTGTTTCTTTCAGGTAATTTCAGAGCATTCTGATGTACGGTTTTAATATTAAGGCCTTAAACCAAGGCTATATTGACACTTTTTCAGGCTGTTAAAGGCATATTCTTCTCTTTTTCAGGCTACTCTAAAAAGGAATCCTGACGTTATTCCAGCTTCATTCCAAGTCTGGGGGTGACATCACCTATCCAGTGTGTCTCTCAGGTAATTTCAGAGCATTCTGATGTACGGTTTTAATATTAAGGCCTTAAAACAAAGGCTATATTGACACTTTCTCAGGCTGTTAAAGGCATATTCTTCTCTTTTTCAGGCTACTCTAAAAAGGAATCCTGACGTTATTCAGCTCCATTCCAAGTGTGGGGGAGACATCACCTATCCAGTGTTTCTCTCAGGTAATTTCAGAGCATTCTGATGTACGGTTTTAATATTAAGGCCTTCAAACCAAGTCTATAGTGACACTTTTTCATGCTGCTAAAGGCTATGTTGACACTTTTTCATGTTGTTAAAGGCATATTCTTCTCTTTTTCAGGCTACTCTAAAAAGGAATCCTGACGTTATTCCAGCTCCATTCCAAGTCTGGGGAGACATCACCTATCCAGTGTTTCTTTCAGGTAATTTCAGAGCATTCTGATGTACGGTTTTAATATTAAGCCTTAAAACCAAGGCTATATTGACACTTTTTCAGGCTGTAAAGGCTATATTGACACTTTTCATGTTGTTAAAGGCATATTCTTCTCTTTTCAGGCTACTCTAAAAAGGAATCCTGACGTTATTCCAGCTTCATTCCAAGTCTGGGGGAGACATCACCTATCCAGTGTTTCTTTCAGGTAATTTCAGAGCATTCTGATGTACGGTTTTAATATTAAGGCCTTAAAACCAAGGCTATATTGACACTTTCTCAGGCTGTTAAAGGCATATTCTTCTCTTTTTCAGGCTACTCTAAAAAGGAATCCTGACGTTATTCCAGCTTCATTCCAAGTCTGGGGGAGACATCACCTATCCAGTGTTTCTTTCAGGTAATTTCAGAGCATTCTGATGTACGGTTTTAATATTAAGGCCTTAAAACCAAGGCTATATTGACACTTTTTCAGGCTGCTAAAGGCTATTTTGACACTTTTTCATGTTGTTAAAGGCATATTCTTCTCTTTTTCAGGCTACTCTAAAAAGGAATGCTGACGTTATTCCAGCTTCATTCCAAGTCTGGGGGAGACATCACCTATCCAGTGTTTCTTTCAGGTAATTTCAGAGCATTCTGATGTACGGTTTTAATATTAAGGCCTTAAAACCAAGGCTATATTGACACTTTCTCAGGCTGTTAAAGACATATTCTTCTCTTTTTCAGGCTACTCTAAAAAGGAATCCTGACGTTATTCCAGCTTCATTCCAAGTCTGGGGAGACATCACCTATCCAGTGTTTCTTTCAGGTAATTTCAGAGCATTCTGATGTACGGTTTTAATATTAAGGCCTTAAACCAAGGCTATATTGACACTTTTTCAGGCTGTTAAAGCATATTCTTCTCTTTTTCAGGCTACTCTAAAAAGGAATCCTGACGTTATTCCAGCTCATTCCAAGTCTGGGGAGACATCACCTATCCAGTGTTTCTCTCAGGTAATTTCAGAGCATTCTGATGTACGGTTTTAATATTAAGGCCTTCAAACCAAGTCTATAGTGACACTTTTTCATGCTGCAAGGCTATTTGACACTTTTCATGTTGTTAAAGGCATATTCTTCTCTTTTTCAGGCTACTCTAAAAAGGAATCCTGACGTTATTCCAGCTCCATTCCAAGTCTGGGGGAGACATCACCTATCCAGTGTTTCTTTCAGGTAATTTCAGAGCATTCTGATGTACGGTTTTAATATTAAGGCCTTAAACCAAGGCTATATTGACACCTTTTCAGGCTGTTAAAGGCATATTCTTCTCTTTTTCAGGCTACTCTAAAAAGGAATCCTGACGTTATTCCAGCTTCATTCCAAGTCTGGGGGAGACATCACCTATCCAGTGTTTCTTTCAGGTAATTTCAGAGCATTCTGATGTACGGTTTTAATATTAAGGCCTTAAACCAAGGCTATATTGACACTTTTCAGGCTGTTAAAGGCATATTCTTCTCTTTTTCAGGCTACTCTAAAAAGGAATCCTGACGTTATTCCAGCTTCATTCCAAGTCTGGGGGAGACATCACCTATCCAGTGTTTCTTTCAGGTAATTTCAGAGCATTCTGATGTACGGTTTTAATATTAAGGCCTTAAAACAAGGCTATATTGACACTTTCTTAGGCTGTTAAAGGCATATTCTTCTCTTTTTCAGGCTACTCTAAAAAGGAATCCTGACGTTATTCCAGCTCCATTCCAAGTCTGGGGGAGACATCACCTATCCAGTGTTTCTCTCAGGTAATTTCAGAGCATTCTGATGTACGGTTTTAATATAAGGCCTTCAAACCAAGTCTATAGTGACACTTTTTCATGCTGCTAAAGGCTATGTTGACACTTTTTCATGTTGTTAAAGGCATATTCTTCTCTTTTTCAGGCTACTCTAAAAAGGAATCCTGACGTTATTCCAGCTTCATTCCAAGTCTGGGGAGACATCACCTATCCAGTGTTTTCTCAGGTAATTTCAGAGCATTCTGATGTACGGTTTTAATATTAAGGCCTTAAACCAAGGCTATATTGACACTTTTTCAGGCTGTTAAAGGCATATTCTTCTCTTTTTCAGGCTACTCTAAAAGGAATCCTGACGTTATTCCAGCTTCATTCCAAGTCTGGGGGAGACATCACCTATCCAGTGTTTCTTCCAGGTAATTTCAGAGCATTCTGATGTACGGTTTTAATATTAAGGCCTTAAAGCAAAGGCTATATTGACACTTTTCAGGCTGTTAAAGGCATATTCTTCTCTTTTTCAGGCTACTCTAAAAAGGAATCCTGACGTTATTCCAGCTTCATTCCAAGTCTGGGGGAGACATCACCTATCCAGTGTTTCTCAGGTAATTTCAGAGCATTCTGATGTACGGTTTTAATATTAAGGCCTTAAAACCAAGGCTATAGTGACACTTTCTCAGGCTGTTAAAGGCATATTCTTCTCTTTTTCAGGCTACTCTAAAAAGGAATCCTGACGTTATTCAGCTCCATTCCAAGTCTGGGGGAGACATCACCTATCCAGTGTTTCTCTCAGGTAATTTCAGAGCATTCTGATGTACGGTTTTAATATTAAGGCCTTCAAACCAAGTCTATAGTGACACTTTTTCAGGCTGCTAAAGGCTATATTGACACTTTTTCATGTTGTTAAAGGCATATTCTTCTCTTTTTCAGGCTACTCTAAAAAGGAATCCTGACGTTATTCCAGCTTCATTCCAAGTCTGGGGGAGACATCACCTATCCAGTGTTTCTTCAGGTAATTTCAGAGCATTCTGATGTACGGTTTTAATATTAAGGCCTTAAAGCCAAGGCTATATTGACACTTTTTCAGGCTGTTAAAGGCATATTCTTCTCTTTTTCAGGCTACTCTAAAAAGGAATCCTGACGTTATTCCAGCTTCATTCCAAGTCTGGGGGAGACATCACCTATCCAGTGTTTCTCTCAGGTAATTTCAGAGCATTCTGATGTACGGTTTTAATATTAAGGCCTTCAAACCAAGTCTATAGTGACACTTTTTCAGGCTGCTAAAGGCTATATTGACACTTTTTCATGTTGTTAAAGGCATATTCTTCTCTTTTTCAGGCTACTCTAAAAAGGAATCCTGACGTTATTCCAGCTCCATTCCAAGTCTGGGGAGACATCACCTATCCAGTGTTTCTTTCAGGTAATTTCAGAGCATTCTGATGTACGGTTTTAATATTAAGGCCTTAAAACCAAGGCTATATTGAACCTTCTTCAGGCTGTTAAAGGCATATTCTTCTCTTTTTCAGGCTACTCTAAAAAGGAATCCTGACGTTATTCCAGCTTCATTCCAAGTCTGGGGGAGACATCACCTATCCAGTGTTTTTCAGGTAATTTCAGAGCATTCTGATGTACGGTTTTAATATTAAGGCCTTAAAAAAGGCTATATTGACACTTTTTCAGGCTGTTAAAGGCATATTCTTCTCTTTTTCAGGCTACTCTAAAAAGGAATCCTGACGTTATTCCAGCTTCATTCCAAGTCTGGGGAGACATCACCTATCCAGTGTTTCTCTCAGGTAATTTCAGAGCATTCTGATGTACGGTTTTAATATTAAGGCCTTAAAACCAAGGCTATATTGACACTTCTCAGGCTGTTAAAGGCATATTCTTCTCTTTTCAGGCTACTCTAAAAAGGAATCCTGACGTTATTCCAGCTCATTCCAAGTGTGGGGAGACATCACCTATCCAGTGTTTCTCTCAGGTAATTTCAGAGCATTCTGATGTACGGTTTTAATATTAAGGCCTTCAAACCAAGTCTATAGTGACACTTTTTCATGCTGCTAAAGGCTATGTTGACACTTTTCATGTTGTTAAAGGCATATTCTTCTCTTTTTCAGGCTACTCTAAAAAGGAATCCTGACGTTATTCAGCTCCATTCCAAGTCTGGGGGAGACATCACCTATCCAGTGTTTCTTTCAGGTAATTTCAGAGCATTCTGATGTACGGTTTTAATATTAAGGCCTTAAACCAAGGCTATATTGACACTTTTCAGGCTGTTAAAGGCATATTCTTCTCTTTTTCAGGCTACTCTAAAAAGGAATCCTGACGTTATTCCAGCTTCATTCCAAGTCTGGGGGAGACATCACCTATCCAGTGTTCTTCCAGGTAATTTCAGAGCATTCTGATGTACGGTTTTAATATTAGGCCTTAAAACCAAGGCTATATTGACACTTTTTCAGGCTGCTAAAGGCTATTTGACACTTTTTCATGTTGTTAAAGGCATATCTTCTCTTTTTCAGGCTACTCTAAAAGGAATCCTGACGTTATTCCAGCTTCATTCCAAGTCTGGGGGAGACATCACCTATCCAGTGTTTCTTTCAGGTAATTTCAGAGCATTCTGATGTACGGTTTTAATATTAAGGCCTTAAAACCAAGGCTATATTGACACTTTCTCAGGCTGTTAAAGACATATTCTTCTCTTTTTCAGGCTACTCTAAAAAGGAATCCTGACGTTATTCCAGCTTCATTCCAAGTCTGGGGGAGACATCACCTATCCAGTGTTTCTTCCAGGTAATTTCAGAGCATTCTGATGTACGGTTTTAATATTAAGGCCTTAAAACAAGGTATATTGACACTTTTTCAGGCTGTTAAAGGCATATTCTTCTCTTTTTCAGGCTACTCTAAAAAGGAATCCTGACGTTATTCCAGCTTCATTCCAAGTCTGGGGAGACATCACCTATCCAGTGTTTCTCTCAGGTAATTTCAGAGCATTCTGATGTACGGTTTTAATATTAAGGCCTTCAAACCAAGTCTATAGTGACACTTTTTCATGCTGCTAAAGGCTATTGACACTTTTTCATGTTGTTAAAGGCATATTCTTCTCTTTTTCAGGCTACTCTAAAAGGAATCCTGACGTTATTCCAGCTCCATTCCAAGTCTGGGGGGACATCACCTATCCAGTGTTTCTTTCAGGTAATTTCAGAGCATTCTGATGTACGGTTTTAATATTAAGGCCTTAAAACCAAGGCTATATTGAAACTTTCTCAGGCTGTTAAAGGCTATTCTTCTCTTTTTTTCAGGCTACTCTAAAAAGGAATCCTGACGTTATTCCAGCTTCATTCCAAGTCTGGGGGAGACATCACCTATCCAGTGTTTCTTTCAGGTAATTTCAGAGCATTCTGATGTACGGTTTTAATATTAAGGCCTTAAACAGGCTATATTGACACTTTTTCAGGCTGTTAAAGGCATATTCTTCTCTTTTTCAGGCTACTCTAAAAAGGAATCCTGACGTTATTCCAGCTTCATTCCAAGTCTGGGGGGACATCACCTATCCAGTGTTTCTCCAGGTAATTTCAGAGCATTCTGATGTACGGTTTTAATATTAAGGCCTTAAAACAAGGCTATATTGACACTTTTCAGGCTGTTAAAGGCATATTCTTCTCTTTTTCAGGCTACTCTAAAAAGGAATCCTGACGTTATTCCAGCTCCATTCCAAGTCTGGGGGAGACATCACCTATCCAGTGTTTCTCTCAGGTAATTTCAGAGCATTCTGATGTACGGTTTTAATATTAAGGCCTTCAAACCAAGTCTATAGTGACACTTTTTCATGCTGCTAAAGGCTATGTTGACACTTTTTCATGTTGTTAAAGGCATATTCTTCTCTTTTTCAGGCTACTCTAAAAAGGAATCCTGACGTTATTCCAGCTCATTCCAAGTCTGGGGAGACATCACCTATCCAGTGTTTCTTTCAGGTAATTCAGAGCATTCTGATGTACGGTTTTAATATTAAGGCCTTAAACCAAGGCTATATTGACACTTTTTCAGGCTGTTAAAGGCATATTCTTCTCTTTTTCAGGCTACTCTAAAAAGGAATCCTGACGTTATTCCAGCTTCATTCCAAGTCTGGGGGAGACATCACCTATCCAGTGTTTCTTTCAGGTAATTTCAGAGCATTCTGATGTACGGTTTTAATATTAAGGCCTTAAACCAAGGCTATATTGACACTTTTTCAGGCTGTTAAAGGCATATTCTTCTCTTTTTCAGGCTACTCTAAAAAGGAATCCTGACGTTATTCCAGCTTCATTCCAAGTCTGGGGGAGACATCACCTATCCATGTGTCTCTCAGGTAATTTCAGAGCATTCTGATGTACGGTTTAATATTAAGGCCTTAAAACAAAGGCTATATTGACACTTTCTCAGGCTGTTAAAGGCATATTCTTCTCTTTTTCAGGCTACTCTAAAAGGAATCCTGACGTTATTCAGCTCCATTCCAAGTCTGGGGAGACATCACCTATCCATGTTTTCTCAGGTAATTTCAGAGCATTCTGATGTACGGTTTTAATATTAAGGCCTTCAAACCAAGTCTATAGTGACACTTTTTCAGGCTGTAAAGGCTATTTTGACACTTTTTCATGTTGTTAAAGGCTATTCTTCTCTTTTCAGGCTACTCTAAAAAGGAATCCTGACGTTATTTCAGCTTCATTCCAAGTCTGGGGGAGACATCACCTATCCAGTGTTTCTTCCAGGTAATTTCAGAGCATTCTGATGTACGGTTTTATATTAAGGCCTAAAGCCAAGGCTATATTGACACTTTTTTCAGGCTGTTAAAGGCATATTCTTCTCTTTTTCAGGCTACTCTAAAAAGAATCCTGAAGTTATTCCAGCTTCATTCCACGTCTGGGGAGACATCACCTATCCAGTGTTTCTCTCAGGTAATTTCAGAGCATTCTGATGTACGGTTTTAATATTAAGGCCTTCAACCAAGTCTATAGTGACACTTTTTCATGCTGCTAAAGGCTATGTTACACTTTTTCATGTTGTTAAAGGCATATTCTTCTCTTTTTCAGGCTACTCTAAAAGGAATCCTGACGATATTCCAGCTCCATTCCAAGTCTGGGGGAGACATCACCTATCCAGTGTTTCTTTCAGGTAATTTCAGAGCATTCTGATGTACGTTTTAATATTAGGCCTTAAAACCAAGGCTATATTGAAACTTTCTCAGGCTGTTAAAGACATATTCTTCTCTTTTTCAGGCTACTCTAAAAAGGAATCCTGACGTTATTCCAGCTTCATTCCAAGTCTGGGGGAGACATCACCTATCCAGTGTTTCTTTCAGGTAATTTCAGAGCATTCTGATGTACGGTTTTAATATTAGGCCTTAAACCAAGGCTATATGACACTTTTTCAGGCTGTTAAAGGCAGATTCTTCTCTTTTTCAGGCTACTCTAAAAGGAATCCTGACGTTATTCCAGCTTCATTCCAAGTCTGGGGGTGACATCACCTATCCAGTGTGTCTCTCAGGTAATTTCAGAGCATTCTGATGTACGGTTTTAATATTAAGGCCTTAAAACAAAGGCTATATTGACACTTTCTCAGGCTGTTAAAGGCATATTCTTCTCTTTTTCAGGCTACTCTAAAAAGGAATCCTGACGTTATTCCAGCTCCATTCCAAGTGTGGGGGAGACATCACCTATCCAGTGTTTCTCTCAGGTAATTTCAGAGCATTCTGATGTACGGTTTTAATATTAAGGCCTTCAAACCAAGTCTATAGTGACACTTTTTCATGCTGCTAAAGGCTATGTTGATACTTTTTCATGTTGTTAAAGGCATATTCTTCTCTTTTTCTGGCTACTCTAAAAAGGAATCCTGACGTTATTCCAGCTCCATTCCAAGTCTGAGGGAGACATCACCTATCCAGTGTTTCTTTCAGGTAATTTCAGAGCATTCTGATGTACGGTTTTAATATTAAGGCCTTAAAACCAAGGCTATATTGACACTTTCTCAGGCTGTTAAAGACATATTCTTCTCTTTTTCAGGCTACTCTAAAAAGGAATCCTGACGTTATTCCAGCTTCATTCCAAGTCTGGGGGAGACATCACCTATCCAGTGTTTCTTCCAGGTAATTTCAGAGCATTCTGATGTACGGTTTTAATATTAAGGCCTTAAAACCAAGGCTATATTGACACTTTTTCAGGCTGCTAAAGGCTATTTTGACACTTTTTCATGTTGTTAAAGGCATATTCTTCTCTTTTTCAGGCTACCTAAAAGGAATGCTGACGTTATTCCAGCTTCATTCCAAGTCTGGGGGAGACATCACCTATCCAGTGTTTCTTTCAGGTAATTTCAGAGCATTCTGATGTACGGTTTTAATATTAAGGCCTTAAAACCAAGGCTATATTGACACTTTCTCAGGCTGTTAAAGACATATTCTTCTCTTTTTCAGGCTACTCTAAAAAGGAATCCTGACGTTATTCCAGCTTCATTCCAAGTCTGGGGGAGACATCACCTATCCAGTGTTTCTTCCAGGTAATTTCAGAGCATTCTGATGTACGGTTTTAATATTAAGGCCTTAAAGCCAAGGCTATATTGACACTTTTTCAGGCTGTTAAAGGCATATTCTTCTCTTTTTCAGGCTACTCTAAAAAGGAATGCTGAAGTTATTCTAGCTTCATTCCACGTCTGGGGGAGACATCACCTATCCAGTGTTTCTCTCAGGTAATTTCAGAGCATTCTGATGTACGGTTTTAATATTAAGGCCTTCAAACCAAGTCTATAGTGACACTTTTTCATGCTGCTAAAGGCTATGTTGACACTTTTTCATGTTGTTAAAGGCATATTCTTCTCTTTTTCTGGCTACTCTAAAAAGGAATCCTGACGATATTCCAGCTCCATTCCAAGTCTGAGGGAGACATCACCTATCCAGTGTTTCTTTCAGGTAATTTCAGAGCATTCTGATGTACGGTTTTAATATTAAGGCCTTAAAACCAAGGCTATATTGAAACTTTCTCAGGCTGTTAAAGACATATTCTTCTCTTTTTCAGGCTACTCTAAAAAGGAATCCTGACGTTATTCCAGCTTCATTCCAAGTCTGGGGAGACATCACCTATCCAGTGTTTCTTTCAGGTAATTCAGAGCATTCTGATGTACGGTTTTATATTAAGGCCTTAAACCAAGGCTATATTGACACTTTTTCAAGCTGTTAAAGGCATATTCTTCTCTTTTTTCAGGCTACTCTAAAAGGAATCCTGACGTTATTCCAGCTTCATTCCAAGTCTGGGGTGACATCACCTATCCAGTGTTTCCTCCAGTAATTTCAGAGCATTCTGATGTACGGTTTTAATATTAAGGCCTTAAAACAAAGGCTATATTGACACTTTCTCAGGCTGTTAAAGGCATATTCTTCTCTTTTTCAGGCTACTCTAAAAAAGGATCCTGACGTTATTCCAGCTCCATTCCAAGTGTGGGGGAGACATCACCTATCCAGTGTTCTCTCAGGTAATTTCAGAGCATTCTGATGTACGGTTTTAATATTAAGGCCTTCAAACCAAGTCTATAGTGACACTTTTTCATGCTGCTAAAGGCTATGTTGATACTTTTTCATGTTGTTAAAGGCATATTCTTCTCTTTTTTCTGGCTACTCTAAAAAGAATCCTGACGTATATTCCAGCTCCATTCCAAGTCTGAGGGAGACATCACCTATCCAGTGTTTCTTTCAGGTATTTCAGAGCATTCTGATGTACGTTTTTAATATTAAGGCCTTAAAACCAAGGCTATATTAATTGAACTTTCTCAGGCTGTTAAAGACATATTCCTTCTCTTTTCAGGCTACTCTAAAAGGAATCCTGACTTTATTCCAGCTTCATTCCAAGTCTGGGGAGACATCACCTATCCAGTGTTCTTCAGGTAATTTCAGAGCATTCTGATGTACGGTTTTAATATTAAGGCCTTAAACCAAGGCTATATTGACACTTTTTCAGGCTGTAAAGGCATATTCTTCTCTTTTTCAGGCTACTCTAAAAAGGATCCTGAAGTTATTCCAGCTTCATTCCAAGTCTGGGGGTGACCACCTATCCAGTGTGTTCTCTCAGGTAATTTCAGAGCATTCTGATGTACGGTTTTAATATTAAGGCCTTAAACAAAGGCTATATTGACCTTTTTCCAGCTGTTAAAGGAATATTCTTCTCTTTTTCAGGCTTTTCTAAAAGAATCCTGACGTTTCTTGTTACCGCCTCAGACCTAGGGGAATCTGGGCAGGTACAAAGCCACAGGCTGGATAGCACTGTGGATTGAAAAGAGGTGGAGATACAAAAGTTGTGTCTTTCTCAAGCGCCGGCTGTTTATTTCTGAGCCAAAATAATTTGATGACTATGACAACAGATAGGCCTAACAAACACTAGGACACTGGACGATTAACAACACACAATTATAACTTACACTATAATTATATAAATATAAATATAAATGGTCTATAAATATATTAATACTATCATTATACTATTAATTTATAACAAACAAAGATGTAACACATTAAACAGATCAAAGGCTACATTTGATTACTTCTATGGAATATGTTACAATACAAACAACCTTGTCAGAAATCAAATACAAAGAGTACTATATTCAGATTGAAACTGTTCCCATGTCTATGTGATAATTCATCACAGACGCAACGGTCAGCCGTTGGTGTGTAAGTTTACCGGCACGCGCATATCAACTGACGGCGGCTTAGCCTTCACGAACGTTGACAGGCTAACTTCACCTAGCTCGCTAGCTCAAACTGCTAGTAACTACAAACCATATAACAACATATACATAATACATTTCTACACAGAACATGACAACATATGTCACTGAGAAAACCATACTAGTGGTATACTCGTTTGGTACCTAACATAAATTAAAGCAAAGGTTTAAAAATATACCTGTGGATTGAAAAGAGGTGGAGATACAAAAGTTGTGTCTTTCTCAAGCGCCGGCTGTTTATTTCTGAGCGCTTGAGCTACCGTCTCCACGGCAACCCACTACGGTGAAACTAGTCAATAGCGCCATCTACTGGCATGAAGTAAAATACATGGTCATGAATACCCTACATGTAATGAAATAATAAAAAAATAGGAGGGGTTAACTTTTTTTTTTAATTAACCTTCTCTACCCATTACACTCTCCCCTACTTTAAGAGGTGTCTCCTGACATCCAGAACTAAACTGGACTAATGGCTACAGTGGTATTCACAGACTATTTGGTCAGAATGTCAAGTAAGTACGGTCTTCACAAGGCCTCAGTCTGAACAGGAAGGAAGCCTGCAGTATTTCAATCACAGGTAAGTAGTATGAAGGTAAGATTGTATGTCAATGTCTTTTATATCCTGGTCAGTGTCAGTTCTATTGTACGTCCATACAGTTCGGGAAGGATAGCAGCATCTTTCAGGAAACACTGGGTAGGCAGCCATGGAAAAAGGGGTACAGTACAAGGCATTAGTTCCCATTCTCCAAGGTTGGTAGGAGGGTTCTCCTGGCTGGTCATACATGAAAATGTTTCTGGGTTTGACTGGCCGAGTGGTCCTCCGCAGTTGTTGAGGTACCTCGCCTACTGGCTGGGGAAAAGGCACAGCATCTATCACAACATCTTGAGAGCTCCCACTCTCCACAACATCATCTTTTTGTTGCTCCAGTCCTTCCACAGCTGGGGATGGATTTACTCTTCTTGGTACGGACATTGGCTGTGCTGTCACCAAAGGATCAGATGGTCCTGGCTGCCATACATCCCCAGACTCAGGTGTTTGGCTCAACGGTTGATATTCAGGAGCCTCAGCCCTCAGCTCACTGTGTTGCTTGGGTTCAGGTGGGTGGTGTCTGACAGCCCTCCTCTCATATACAGGCAAGGGTCTGAGGTTGTAGGAGCACTCCCCCTCATCATCTGAGGTGTCGACATGAGACTTGGTTGCTTCTCTGGTTGGCATTTGACGTCTCTGTCCCTGGGGCTTTCGCTTCACACCAGTGTCACAATCCTCATGACTGACTGGTAAGTCACTGACAGGCAAGAGGAGGTTGCGGTGGAGCACCCGGAGGGGTTTGTCACCTGATTCAGCTTGGATTCGATATACAGGTCCGTCTCCCAGCCTCTCAATGACACGGTGAATATTCTGTTCCCAGTAAGATCGAAGTTTGCCGGGGCCACCTCTCTCCGACAAGTTCTTGACAAGCACACGATCACCGGGTTGCAGCAAGACTCCTCTGGCACCTTGGTCGTAGTGCCTTTTCCCTTTATCCGAAGACTTCTTGTTGTTCTCAGAAGCAATCCGGTATGCATCCTGCATCCGGGAAGCCCAGGTCTGTGCATACTCCTGCCGTGTCTGTACCAGTCGATCTGGGTCGGGATTGAATATCAGGTCAATGGGCAGCTGTGGATGTCTTCCAAAGAGGAGGAAGAATGGTGAGTAGCCCGTAGATTCATGTTTTGTGCAATTGTAGGCATGGACTATGCCGGGGAGATAGTCTTTCCACTCTGCCTTCTTTTCCTCATGGAGCGTTCTGAGCATCTGGAGAAGTGTTCTGTTCAGGCGTTCAACAGGGTTCCCCTGTGGATGGTAAGGAGTAGTTCGGGAGCAAGAGATTCCTGCCAACTGCTGCAGTCGATGGAACATAGTGTTCTCAAATTCCCGACCCTGGTCATGGTGGAGCTTTTGAGGGTACCCAAAGCGTGGAATGAAGTCGTAGAAGATCTTTTCGGCTGCTGCTTTGCCAGACTTGTTTCGAGTTGGGTATGCCTGTGCAAAACGGGTGAAGTGATCTACTACCACCAGGATGTACTCGTAGCCTCCTTTACTGGGATCAAGGTGAAGGTAATCAATAGAGAGCAGCTCAAAAGGTGCACTCGTTGTGATGGAGCCCATTGGTGCTTTCTCATGAACAGCAGGTCGTTTTTGTTTGATGCATGAGCACTGGCGGATGACATAATTTTCGATGTCGCGCTGCATAAAAGGCCAGTAGAACCGCTGCCTTGCAAGGTGGATGACTTTATCAGCGCCAACGTGTCCCATGTCATCGTGCAGGTGTTTGAGCACAGTTGACTTGAGTGCTTTGGGAAGGATCAGTTGTTTATTCTGTCCCCCCTGCCTGTACAGAATACCATTATCCAGTTTGAGCTTGTTCCACTCATGCATAAGTCTTCTGGTTTCTGGTGATGTTGGCCTCCGGTCTTTGTCTCTCGGATTACATCCACACCCTTTCAACCGGATCACCTCGGCAATGGACTCATCTCCTTTCTGGGCGGCTCTGATGTCCTCTGGGGTGAACAGGGGTGTACTAACCAGAGGAGGGTCTACATCACAGGCGGAGATCTGAAGGGCGGCAGCCCAGGACACATCCTCATCTCTTTGAGCTTTATTCCCCTGCCAGATAGAAGCTACAACTTCTGGTGGCATTATCTCAGTGTACTCCTTCAGGTGGTCTTGGAGGTTCACTGGAAACCTTGATAGTGTATCCGCATCAACATTCACCTTGCCTGGCCTGTACTTGATGTTGAAGTGGAAGTCGGCTAATTCGCCAACCCAGCGATGTCCAACTGCGTTCAGTTTGGCCGTGCTCAGGACGTAGGTGAGGGGATTGTTATCTGTATACACAGTGAATGTTGTTGCATAATAGAGATAATCACGGAATTTATCACATATGGCCCACTTCAGAGCAAGAAACTCAAGCTTACTGGAATGGAGGTGGTAATTCTTTTCAGCAGGCGTGAGTGACCTGGACCCATAAGCAATAACCCGGAGTTGGCTGTTCTGTTCCTGGTAGAGCACTGCCCCCAAACCTTCATTGGATGCATCAGTATGTAGGATGAATGGCAAATCGAAGTCGGGGTAGGCCAAGATGGGGGGTTTGATCAACATGTCCACCAGGCGGGACACAACAGCACTGTGTTCGGGGGTCCATTGAACTGGTGTCCTGGATGGTAACTGACCATTGCTCTTGCCTTTTTGGGTGGGCTTGGCTGCAACCGAACTCTTGTTGGATGGAGCAGGATGTTCTTGAAGCTTAAACAGTGGTCGGGCTATTCTGGAAAAGTCCTGGATAAATGAGCGATAGTAGCCCAAGAAACCAAGTAAAGCTCGGACCTCGCCAACATTCTTTGGCTCTCTCTTCTTCATCTCCAACACCGCTTCCAGGTCTTTGGGATCTACCTCAACACCTTCACTTGTGACCAGGCGTCCAACATATCTCACTTGCCGTTTGAACAGCTCACACTTTTTCGGACGCAGCTTCACACCATGCTCTCTTAAGCAACACAGAACTTGTCTTAAGTCCTCAACATGGCCCTGGAAAGTCTTGGAAAAGCAGAGCACATCATCCAGGTAAGGAAAACAGCATTTATCCCTTAGACCGGCCAGCATGCCCTCCATGCAACGTTGGAATGCGGCCGGGGCGTTGGTGAGGCCAAAGGGGAGGCGTATCCACTCGTAAAACCCCCAAGGTGTGCTAAAAGCTGTCAGGTGCCGGCAGGTCTCTTCAACAAAGCCTTGGTGGTAAGCACTGCCCTGGTCGAGTATGGAAAACCATGAGTTGCCTCCTAAATTGTCAAGCAGGTCTTGGATGCGTGGAAGCGGGTGGCGGTCAGGGATGGTTTTACTGTTCAGCCCCCGGAAGTCCACACAGAGACGTAGGCTCATATCCTTTTTTCTCACACAGACCACAGGAGAAGAGTATGATGAGGTGGATTTTCTGATCCAGCCACGGTCAAGCAAGTTATGAACATAGTCTTTTACTTCTTGATACAAGGGCTTTGGGATGGAATTGTAAGACTTTTGGACTGGTGTTTCATCTGTAAGGTTGACTCGAAGTTGGAGGTCGGGAATACAACCAATGTCAGTATCGTCTCTGGCAAACACATCCGACTGCTCAAATAACATTTCCTTAACTAGCCTCTTTTCATCCTCAGCTAGGTGTGATACGTCAACAGGAGGGTGCCACTTGTCTTCAGCTTTAGGCCGTGTTTGTCTGTCTTGCTCTTCCTTTAGGTGAATCATTACATCCGTACTTAACTGTGCTGAAAAGGTTTGGGCAATGTCATGCGGCATGTGCTCAAGACTCGGGTCAGATTTCACGTCAGCCACTTCCTCAAGAGTGCCGAGAGTGATTCTTTGGGGCAAATAAATGGCATGTTGGGTTGCATTTTGGATGGGAATTTTAATGCATTTTGAGAGCCCACAAGGAATGTCAACTAATGCAGGAAACAGTTCTAGACCCTCAGGACAGGTGTTTTCTATTAGAGGCTCGAACAGCATGGTATGGTTCCCTGGCAACCCCCTAACCCGGCACCTGATTTCATAGACTCTACCAGCTGGGATAGTGACACCTTTTTTGCCTGTGTGTACTGTACACAGGGCTGTCTCGTCAGTGGTGTTTATCTGAAGGGCAGTAACTAAAGCCTCAACTGTGTCCTCAGAGGCACTTAAAGCGTCAGTCAGGATAGCAGTCACATTCACAGTGTTGTCATGCGCTTTGATGATCTCAGCTATGACATTACTTCCTAACAGGGGACAGTGACAAGTCTGACTGACCAGTAGGGGCACTCCAATGGTCACCGATCCATGGCGCTCACTACAAATCTGCAGGTCAACCTCTGCCCATCCATCAAGGGGAACTTGTGTACCATTTGCTGCTGATATTTCAAAAGACTGATTAGCAAAGAGGGACTGAAGTGATTGGATTTTGACGTGGGGTAAGGCTCTGTCTATCCAGGCTTTGCTGACCATTGTCACCTGAGCCCCTGAGTCTAAAAGCATTTCAATTGGCACACCATTGATGTTGCAAGAGACAATACAACGTTTCCCTATGAGCTGGGCTATGCGTTTTTTTTTATCTGTTTGGCATGGTATGGGTAGCGGCTCGATCTTAACAGTGGGCTGAATGCTATTCACAGTCACTGGCTGCCCTGCTCCAGCGACCTCCTCCCGTTTCCCGAAGGCTTCCTCTGTAGACAGCCAATAGCTCGGTGTCCTGCCTGGCCACATACAAAACAATGGGGACAGCTCAAGGTTCCGCTCCCTACGCAGTCGTGGCATCTACCCTTTTTGTCAGTTGACAGTGACTGCAGACGACTAACAGCTGTGCCAGGGCGGCCAGACGGTACACGTTCTGCAGACCGATCAACGATTGTCATGTGTCTGGTCAGTGCGGATACTTGGACAGTCAGCTCTCTGATTGCATCACGGTTAGCCTGTAACTCTGCGTCAACTTGACTAGGTTTTGTCGCATCAGTCTGTCCGTCATGGTCATATTGGGCACTGCTTACAGTCACAGGCCTAGACTTAGCTATTGCCCCCAGGCGTTTTAACCTCCCCTCTTCCTCAGTCATGGACTTGGTCATCTGCTCTAACAGAAAATCATCACTAACCTGCATGTCAGAAATAAAAGGTTTGATGTCATGTCTAACATAGGTGTTCCTCTCATTTAGACCTTGGTAGAGTGTGTGTAGAAAAGTACCCTGTACAAGCCTTCTGTCATAGCTAAACTCTACACCAGGTTGCTGTGATTCAAAAATAACTCTCTGCTTTAACCCCATAAGCCTGTAGAGAAACTGCTGTGGACTCTCCCTGTCATGTTGTCTAGCATTACTGAGCTCTTGAAAGAGCTCGGTTACACTTTTATCTCTGATGTGAGAGCGGAGAAACCTTTTTAACCCGTTCACTGTTAGATCATCATGGTTAGTGAGCATTTCCCTGAATGTACCTGGTTTAGTTATCTTCAGAACAGCTCTAATAATTTCCGTCTCGCTAAACCCCTCTTGTAACGCAGCGTCAATCTGCTTACAAAGACCATTAAAGGAAATGTCAGACCCTGTGTCAGCTATCTGACCACCGTGTATCTTACACTCTCTACGGGGGAGCAGGGCAGTAACATCAGACAGTCTTACTACCTGGTCTGTTATTGTTGAGGCCAAGCTTGTCCTAACGTGGTGACCACCACGGGTACCAGTGAAGCTCGGCAGGGCTGGTCTCCCCGTAGTAACAGGTGCATGAGTATCTCTGTCCATGGGTGACGGGTGTGTATACATGTCCATAGATGCATGTGTGTGGCTGTCCTTTGTGGAGGGAGGGAAGAATTGAGGTGTGGGTGTCACTGTGCCGTCCACGCGAACAGTGGACACACAGACCTCACCAGACCCGGAGTCGGTCGATGTCAGTTTCCATAGCAGATCCTGGAGAGAGAGAAGCTGAGCCATGCCTTCATCTTCCATCGCTTTCAACCTCTCACTCCTGGAGTAGTCAATGATGAAGTCATAGAGCTCTGGCTCACTAAGGCCCTCAGTGCTTTCACCGCCATCTTCAATTTCCATGGCAACCGACTGCAATTGACTCGAACTCAGCGCTGGCAGCAGTTTGGTGATCTGGAAGATCAACATTCGCCGTGGGGTTACTGTAGTCATCGTGACGTCTCACCGGTGACCGTTGCTCTCTGGATGACGCTCAACACAGCAGCCTTCCCTGAAGCTTGGACACCTGGTCTCACCGTCGCCGTGACTGCTCACTATACCTCGCTTTTCTGGATTTAATCCCGGACGGGCCCCCAATTGTTACCGGCCTCAGACCTAGGGGAATCTGGGCAGGTACAAAGCCACAGGCTGGATAGCACTGTGGATTGAAAAGAGGTGGAGATACAAAAGTTGTGTCTTTCTCAAGCGCCGGCTGTTTATTTCTGAGCCAAAAATAATTTGATGACTATGACAACAGATAGGCCTAACAAACACTAGGACACTGGACGATTAACAACACACAATTATAACTTACACTATAATTATATAAATATATAATATATAAATGGTCTATAAATATATTAATACTATCATTATACTATTAATTTATAACAAACAAAGATGTAACACATTAAACAGATCAAAGGCTACATTTGATTACTTCTATGGAATATGTTACAATACAAACAACCTTGTCAGAAATCAAATACAAAGAGTACTATATTCAGATTGAAACTGTTCCCATGTCTATGTGATAATTCATCACAGACGCAACGGTCAGCCGTTGGTGTGTAAGTTTACCGGCACGCGCATATCAACTGACGGCGGCTTAGCCTTCACGAACGTTGACAGGCTAACTTCACCTAGCTCGCTAGCTCAAACTGCTAGTAACTACAAACCATATAACAACATATACATAATACATTTCTACACAGAACATGACAACATATGTCACTGAGAAAACCATACTAGTGGTATACTCGTTTGGTACCTAACATAAATTAAAGCAAAGGTTTAAAATATACCTGTGGATTGAAAAGAGGTGGAGATACAAAAGTTGTGTCTTTCTCAAGCGCCGGCTGTTTATTTCTGAGCGCTTGAGCTACCGTCTCCACGGCAACCCACTACGGTGAAACTAGTCAATAGCGCCATCTACTGGCATGAAGTAAAATACATGGTCATGAATACCCTACATGTAATGAAATAATAAAAAAATAGGAGGGGTTAACTTTTTTTTAATTAACCTTCTCTACCCATTACACTCTCCCCTACTTTAAGAGGTGTCTCCTGACATCCAGAACTAAACTGGACTAATGGCTACAGTGTATTCACAGACTATTTGGTCAGAATGTCAAGTAAGTACGGTCTTCACAAGGCCTCAGTCTGAACAGGAAGGAAGCCTGCAGTATTTCAATCACAGGTAAGTAGTATGAAGGTAAGATTGTATGTCAATGTCTTTTATATCCTGGTCAGTGTCAGTTCTATTGTACGTCCATACAGTTCGGGAAGGATAGCAGCATCTTTCAGGAAACACTGGGTAGGCAGCCATGGAAAAAGGGGTACAGTACAAGGCATTAGTTCCCATTCTCCAAGGTTGGTAGGAGGGTTCTCCTGGCTGGTCATACATGAAAATGTTTCTGGGTTTGACTGGCCGAGTGGTCCTCCGCAGTTGTTGAGGTACCTCGCCTACTGGCTGGGGAAAAGGCACAGCATCTATCACAACATCTTGAGAGCTCCCACTCTCCACAACATCATCTTTTTGTTGCTCCAGTCCTTCCACAGCTGGGGATGGATTTACTCTTCTTGGTACGGACATTGGCTGTGCTGTCACCAAAGGATCAGATGGTCCTGGCTGCCATACATCCCCAGACTCAGGTGTTTGGCTCAACGGTTGATATTCAGGAGCCTCAGCCCTCAGCTCACTGTGTTGCTTGGGTTCAGGTGGGTGGTGTCTGACAGCCCTCCTCTCATATACAGGCAAGGGTCTGAGGTTGTAGGAGCACTCCCCCTCATCATCTGAGGTGTCGACATGAGACTTGGTTGCTTCTCTGGTTGGCATTTGACGTCTCTGTCCCTGGGGCTTTCGCTTCACACCAGTGTCACAATCCTCATGACTGACTGGTAAGTCACTGACAGGCAAGAGGAGGTTGCGGTGGAGCACCCGGAGGGGTTTGTCACCTGATTCAGCTTGGATTCGATATACAGGTCCGTCTCCCAGCCTCTCAATGACACGGTGAATATTCTGTTCCCAGTAAGATCGAAGTTTGCCGGGGCCACCTCTCTCCGACAAGTTCTTGACAAGCACACGATCACCGGGTTGCAGCAAGACTCCTCTGGCACCTTGGTCGTAGTGCCTTTTCCCTTTATCCGAAGACTTCTTGTTGTTCTCAGAAGCAATCCGGTATGCATCCTGCATCCGGGAAGCCCAGGTCTGTGCATACTCCTGCCGTGTCTGTACCAGTCGATCTGGGTCGGGATTGAATATCAGGTCAATGGGCAGCTGTGGATGTCTTCCAAAGAGGAGGAAGAATGGTGAGTAGCCCGTAGATTCATGTTTGTGCAATTGTAGGCATGGACTATGCCGGGAGATAGTCTTTCCACTCTGCCTTCTTTTCCTCATGGAGCGTTCTGAGCATCTGGAGAAGTGTTCTGTTCAGGCGTTCAACAGGGTTCCCCTGTGGATGGTAAGGAGTAGTTCGGGAGCAAGAGATTCCTGCCAACTGCTGCAGTCGATGGAACATAGTGTTCTCAAATTCCCGACCCTGGTCATGGTGGAGCTTTTGAGGGTACCCAAAGCGTGGAATGAAGTCGTAGAAGATCTTTTCGGCTGCTGCTTTGCCAGACTTGTTTCGAGTTGGGTATGCCTGTGCAAAACGGGTGAAGTGATCTACTACCACCAGGATGTACTCGTAGCCTCCTTTACTGGGATCAAGGTGAAGGTAATCAATAGAGAGCAGCTCAAAAGGTGCACTCGTTGTGATGGAGCCCATTGGTGCTTTCTCATGAACAGCAGGTCGTTTTTGTTTGATGCATGAGCACTGGCGGATGACATAATTTTCGATGTCGCGCTGCATAAAAGGCCAGTAGAACCGCTGCCTTGCAAGGTGGATGACTTTATCAGCGCCAACGTGTCCCATGTCATCGTGCAGGTGTTTGAGCACAGTTGACTTGAGTGCTTTGGGAAGGATCAGTTGTTTATTCTGTCCCCCCTGCCTGTACAGAATACCATTATCCAGTTTGAGCTTGTTCCACTCATGCATAAGTCTTCTGGTTTCTGGTGATGTTGGCCTCCGGTCTTTGTCTCTCGGATTACATCCACCACCCTTTCAACCGGATCACCTCGGCAATGGACTCATCTCCTTTCTGGCGGCTCTGATGTCCTCTGGGGTGAACAGGGGTGTACTAACCAGAGGAGGGTCTACATCACAGGCGGAGATCTGAAGGGCGGCAGCCCAGGACACATCCTCATCTCTTTGAGCTTTATTCCCCTGCCAGATAGAAGCTACAACTTCTGGTGGCATTATCTCAGTGTACTCCTTCAGGTGGTCTTGGAGGTTCACTGGAAACCTTGATAGTGTATGCGCATCAACATTCACCTTGCCTGGCCTGTACTTGATGTTGAAGTGGAAGTCGGCTAATTCGCCAACCCAGCGATGTCCAACTGCGTTCAGTTTGGCCGTGCTCAGGACGTAGGTGAGGGGATTGTTATCTGTATACACAGTGAATGTTGTTGCATAATAGAGATAATCACGGAATTTATCACATATGGCCCACTTCAGAGCAAGAAACTCAAGCTTACTGGAATGGAGGTGGTAATTCTTTTCAGCAGGCGTGAGTGACCTGGACCCATAAGCAATAACCCGGAGTTGGCTGTTCTGTTCCTGGTAGAGCACTGCCCCCAAACCTCATTGGATGCATCAGTATGTAGGATGAATGGCAAATCGAAGTCGGGGTAGGCCAAGATGGGGGGTTTGATCAAACATGTCCACCAGGCGGGACACAACAGCACTGTGTTCGGGGGTCCATTGAACTGGTGTCCTGGATGGTAACTGACCATTGCTCTTGCCTTTTTGGGTGGGCTTGGCTGCAACCAAACTCTTGTTGGATGAGCAGGATGTTCTTGAAGCTTAAACAGTGGTCGGGCTATTCTGGAAAAGTCCTGGATAAATGAGCGATAGTAGCCCAAGAAACCAAGTAAAGCTCGGACCTCGCCAACATTCTTTGGCTCTCTCTTCTTCATCTCCAACACCGCTTCCAGGTCTTGGGATCTACCTCAACACCTTCACTTGTGACCAGGCGTCCAACATATCTCACTTGCCGTTTGAACAGCTCACACTTTTTCGGACGCAGCTTCACACCATGCTCTCTTAAGCAACACAGAACTTGTCTTAAGTCCTCAACATGGCCCTGGAAGTCTTGGAAAAGCAGAGCACATCATCCAGGTAAGGAAAACAGCATTTATCCCTTAGACCGGCCAGCATGCCCTCCATGCAACTTTGGAATGCGGCCGGGGCGTTGGTGAGGCCAAAGGGGAGGCGTATCCACTCGTAAACCCCCAAGGTGTGCTAAAAGCTGTCAGGTGCCGGCAGGTCTTCAACAAAGCCTTGTGGTAAGCACTGCCCTGGTCGAGTATGGAAAACCATGAGTTGCCTCCTAAATTGTCAAGCAGGTCTTGGATGCGTGGAAGCGGGTGGCGGTCAGGATGGTTTTACTGTTCAGCCCCCGGAAGTCCACACAGAGACGTAGGCTCATATCCTTTTTTCTCACACAGACCACAGGAGAAGAGTATGATGAGGTGGATTTTCTGATCCAGCCACGGTCAAGCAAGTTATGAACATAGTCTTTTACTTCTTGATACAAGGGCTTTGGGATGGAATTGTAAGACTTTTGGACTGGTGTTTCATCTGTAAGGTTGACTCGAAGTTGGAGGTCGGGAATACAACCAATGTCAGTATCGTCTCTGGCAAACACATCCGATCTGCTCAAATACTTTCCTAACTAGCCTCTTTTCATCCTCAGCTAGGTGTGATACGGTCAACAGGAGGGTGCCACTTGTCTTCCGCTTTAGGCCCGTGTTTGTCTGTCTT
>NW_022604982.1:0-3722 GCF_008692095.1 Etheostoma spectabile
TCCGTGGACTTCTGGTTAGCGACGGATCTCCCTCAGAGCCACGGTACGGGCCTGTAACGGTGAGGCTTCTTCACGCCGCCGGTGGCCGGGGCGCTCTTCCGGGCAGCCTTGGTGGCCAGCTGCTTCCTGGGGGCTTTGCCTCCGGTGGACTTACGGGCGGTCTGCTTGGTTCTTGCCATTTTAGTTCCTCAGTCTTCTCCGTGTTCACAGATCAAGAAAGAATACTGCTCGGGCTGAGCAGCGGCTTTATAAAGGAACTGCCGGAGCCAGGGCGGCGCTGATTGGTCCAGACCGGGAGACACGCGGGCTGTAGCTACGCAACTATTGGACAAAGTAAAATTCAAACAGCAGCTGCATCAATGTTAAAACATATAGACTATAGGTTGAAACAGAAAAACTTAACTTAGAAAAACTAAACAATATTTTACTTACTTTCTTCTGCCTCTGATTTCTCTCAGGTTTTACTAAGCATTACAAATAACTTTCAGGTTTAGATTTTATTTAATTTGTAAAAATCTGTACAATTTATTTATGAATCATTGTATTACACATTTTCATGTGTATTCTGGGATTATTATAGTTAATTTCTTTGTAATCTGTTTAAGTAACCAATCCCGGTTTAAAACAACATGTCAAAACACCAGTTGTCTAAGTGGACGTTGAAACACACCTGACTACACCGTTACACAGGTTTCTTTTCTTATTTTGTAAATGTTTTAGCCTAATTGTTTTACCTCCGTGTTAAATAAATGTCCCACTGAGATCACACGATCTGAAACACAATCAGGGAATCAGGTGTTCAATTGATTAAACAGAGGTTCAATTATAATTTGTTTTCTCCTTTTGAATATTACAATATATTAACTGGTTTCAAATGTATGTCGTTGCCTTTCTTGTCTCTCTAGAAAAACAGGATTAATCTCAATGGGAACGCATATATTCAAAATCTAAAAGGTGTGTGTCATATGGGATTTACAATCCGAAAAAGATCCATTGAGTATGAAGGTGATGAAACCAGCATTCACAGGGTCAAAAACCCAAAAATAGATGATGCTTCTCTTTTGAATGTAGACCCATGCATTCATTTAAATAATCATATAATATATTATACATATAAATAATGTTATATTCACATTTTTAAGTTGGAAAATGTAGTATAGTAATAATATTAACAGCAAATATATTTTTCTTAAACAATAATATTTCATGTAGAACAACATGTTTTTAATAAATAAAACAATGAAAGGAGAAATCTTGCTTGAATCTGCGGCTAAACTCAGAAGATGTAGTGTTACTAACTTGTGTGTTATAGCGCCATCTTGTGCTGATCAGGAGATAAAGCACTGAAGGACTCGGGCGGGAAATGTATTCTCATTAGGTTTGCTCTTTGAAAATTGGCATTAATTTAACTACAAATACATTAGTCTTCATTAGCATATTTTTAGATCAACGTGTTTTGATTGAAAACTAGAAACCAGACATGATGATGTAGGAAAACAGCTCTCTCGTGAGCCTGTGGTGGCTCTTAAAAGAGCCTTTTGGTGCACTGAGTGCAGATTAAAGAGCCACTTCACTTCTTGGACTTCTTCGCTGCAGCTTTCTTTGCCGGAGCCTTCTTCACGGGGGTCTTCTTCTTCGCGACCTTTTTAGGGGCAGCCTTCTTGGGAGTAGACTTCGCTGCTGGCTTTTTGGCCGCTTTCTTCACAGGAGACTTCTTGGCTGCTGGTTTCTTGGCTGCTGGTTTCTTAGCGGCGGTTTTCTTGGCGGCAGTCTTCTTCACTGGTGTTTTCTTAGCTGCTGTTTTCTTTTGCGGGGACTTGGCGGCGGGTTTCTTCACTTTAACGGGGGCTTTCTTGCCGGGCTTGGCGGCTGTGGTCTGGGCCTTGGGGAGCTTGAAAGACCCGGATGCGCCGATGCCTTTGTTCTGGACCAGCTTTCCGTCGGTCACCAGCTTCTTCACCGCGGTGTTGATGCGCTTGTTGGCCTTCTCCAGGTCGATGCCTTTGGTGGCCAGCGTCTTTTTGATGGCCGGAAGCGAGGTGCCTTTACGGTCCTTGGCCTCGGTCACGGCGTCGAGGATGAGCTTCGGGAGGGAGGGTCCGTCGCTCTTTGCCCGGGGAGCGGCCTTCTTCTTGGGGGCTTTGGCCGGGCTTTCGCCGCGGGAACTGCTGGAGCTTCTTCTGCCATGTCTGAGTGTTTCTCTGTCGAGTTTCAGTCTGCTGTGTTCAGCTCCGGCGCGAGGCGGGAGTTATATAAAGCCCATGAGAACCGTGGAGAGTCAACCCACAGCCGCTCCGCTGCCCTGCTGAAAATGTGGCGGCAACTTTGTGTTTTCTCTCTGACAATTGGGGATAAAATGCATAGAAGGAAACGTTTTAAAGAACAAGAGTTGTTGTAGCGGAGAGAAAACCTTCTCCCTTCACACTGAGCTCATGTGGGTGACGAGGACTCGTTTATTTGATTCAGGAGGCTTCAAACCTTTCGGAGACACGTCGTTTTGGACTACTCGCAGCGAGTTTTCCTCACATTTTGTCTTTAAACATATCTAAAAGTAATGTGAATTACATGTTACAGTGATGTGCAAGTAAGCAGAGACGTGTGATGATATAATTAAAGTGAAATCACTGCATTAATGGGTTTTATTTAGTTTAAAATGGGGGAGTTTTCAGCGGTGGTAAACACACTGGGTGCTGGGTGTGAAGGCTGACAGGTTTATCCGCTGCATTGATCCTTACCATGATGGATTCAACATGATGGGCCTCCAACCACAGGTTAATTTCTCTCTCTTCTTCTTCTCTTCTGCTGTACACAATATACCAATTATTAGAAATACAAAGGAAAAGTGGGATTGCAAATATGTTGGAAAATATGACACTTAAAGCTTCAGATGATAATGTCGGTCTATGGAAGCCACTTTCTAAGAGATTCTGATTCTGATACTATCTACTTCTTCAAAATAACGGGTTAGTGCAGGATACTATCTCATTATTTTAAGAGTTATTATTTTGAGGTTTCTCATAATGACTTCAACAGCTTCTTTTTGGTTTGATTTGACGTGATAGGTCTCCAAACACAGGTTAATATTCTCTTTTCTGCTGTAGCCTACACAACCCTGGCTCTGACTGTAACTGGGATATTTTGAATACACTGAATGAGGATACATAGGTTAAAAGATACTTAACTAAGTTAAAATGCTGTAATTCATTGCACTGCTTGGTTAAAAAGATGGTTAATTATTTCTTTGAGTTGTAATCCATTGTTCTGACCTTTTCACATACAATCATTCAGAGAGGTTTGGCACATATTTTGGAGATTTCTCTTAAACGTGTGAAACCTTGGCGGTCAGGTGTTCACGGTAGACGTGTTTTCATTGAACCCATTTCAAAGACAAATGCACCATAAGAGATTTATTTAAAATATTTATTTTAAGAATTTAAGAACCAGATCACCTGTTCTGAGGGGGTGGGGGGGGCAACGGGTCACCCGGTCTTGGATTGGGGGGGGGATTGATCAAGGTGGAGAGGAGAGAAAGGTTGATGATGTTAATCCTCTTCCTCCTGCTCCTCTTCTGTCACTCTTGCCTCCTTTTCTTTCTTCTTTTTTAATCCCTCCTTCTCTCTCTTCCTGCTCCTCCTCTCTTTCTTGACTCGTTTCTCCATCTCCTCTTTTTCCTTCTTTTGTCTTTTCAATTCTTCCTTCTCTCGCTTCCTATTTTCCTCCTC
>NW_022604983.1:0-3517 GCF_008692095.1 Etheostoma spectabile
CGTTGAAGTAAGACCACCTTAATGTCATTTCTGCAATATGATCCAGACATACAGAAGATTCTCTCTGACCCACAGTTGAAGTTGTAAGGTATAACTATACACAATACTCCATTACGTATATACCAGTAACAACGAAGCATAGAAAACGATACATGTCTCCAAGCACACGAGTGAAACATTTCTCTTTAAGGTGAAGTGGGTGGCTCTTAAAAGAGCCGTTGGTTTGGTAGATTCAGCAGCGAGATGGTTTACTTGGAGTGGTGTTACTTGGTGACCGCCTTGGTGCCCCGGACACGGCGTGCTTGGCCAGCTCCCCGGGCAGCAGCAGCCTCACGGCGGTCTGGATCTCCCTGGAGGTGATGGTGGAGCGCTTGTTGTAGTGCGCCCGACGGGAGGCCTCGCGGCGATGCGCTCGAAGATGTCGCTCACGAACGAGTTCATGATGCCCATGGCCTGGGACGAGATGCCGGTGTCGGGGTGGACCTGTCAGCACCTTGTACACGTAGATGGCGTAGCTCTCCTTCCTGCTCTTCTCCTCTTCTTGCCGCCCTTAGCGGCGGTCTTGGTCACGGCTTTCTTGGAGCCTTCTTGGGCGCTTTGACGGTGGCTTCTGCAGGCATCTTCGCTTCGGTTCAGAGTTCCTACAACAGATACCTAACCGGTCCGGACGCCTAATTTATTGCACATCATGCAAATGAGACTGTGCTGTTACTCGCACAGGATTGGCTGAGTTTGTGACTGAGGACTGAGCATGCGCCAACACAAAGTGAGCGTTTTCAGAATCACAAATTAGAATTAGAAATATGCCTTCAATAGGCTACATAAACACCAAAGCAAATAAAACAAATTACAAAACTTAGACCATGAAACAAAACAGTGCTAATGTGCATTTTAGATAATATGCATCCAGGGCATGGAGTCTTTTCATTCACTCTGCCTCCTTTGTTTTCTGTTTTCTTTCTGAAGCACGTCATATTTATTATGTATTAATCTTTAAAAAGAATACCAACCAACCCCATCGACCTACTTATGGTGGTTTGGGGGAAGCTAAGCTATGGCGTCGGTTTATCATCCAGACGCTTATATTAACGGAACATAAGTAAATGTGTCTTGAAATGTTATAAGTAAACTTTCCAAAATAGAAAGGTTAAACACAACAAAAATACAGGTGAATGCACAAGGTCACTGTATCAAGACATCAGGGAAGCCTTTTTATTGTGCTGTGTTTCAGGACATCAACAGACTTTAGCCTACGGGATTTTGATGTCAGCCTATTCATCAACTATAGAGTGTTTTTGACTGGATCCTACTACATCTTAGTATAAATCTTTATCTAGGCTACTTTCTGTTGTAGAGTGTCAGTATTAAGAAAAACAAAATAGGTCCTAAGCGTGACACTACCTACAATTGAATAACATTTAAATGTATGGGCCATCCAACACTACCATATATATTCAGATGTTTTATCGTTTTTTTAATGCTTATGATTCTGAACTGTTTGTTCTTGTGTTTTATGTGTTTAAATGATTTAATGTAAAAACACTTTAAATTGCCATATTGCAAAATGTGCTATACAAATAAGCGGCCTTGCTTTATGAGAGGCAATGAAACATAAATCCTTGATTTTGTTTACTTCCACAGGACTATAGAACACTAGGGGGCTTTATTTATAGATAAGGGATATAAAATGTGTATTTAAACCCGTTTTATTAAGTCAGGTCGCTATTTCTAAAATAAAGGACGGTCTTCAGAAGAAGGGGGTGGCTCTTAAAAGAGCCGGTGGTTTTGTAGTTTCTAGGCTGGTTTTGTAGTTATCCTCCGAAGCCGTACATGGGTGCGACCCTGCCTCTTCAGGGCGTAGACCACATCATGGCGGTCACCGTCTTCCTCTTGGCGTGCTCGGTGTAGGTGACGGCGTCCCGGATCACGTTTCCAGGAAGACCTTCAGCACACCGCGGGTCGCCTCGTAGATCAGACCGGAGATCCGCTTCACTCCGCCGCGGCGAGACCAGACGGCGGATGGCGGTTTGGTGATTCCCTGGATGTTATCACGGAGAACTTTACGGTGACGCTTGGCGCCTCCTTTACCGAGTCCTTTGCCTCCCTTGCCCCTTCCGCATTGTGAGATCAGTCGATGTGGATCGTTAGAAACGAATGAGTTGAGGTCTGCAAGCCGCCTGGTTTTACATCTTATCTGCGGACGTAAGGGGAGGACAGATGGCGCCAACGTTCTTGGGCGGGGCCAAACCAGCAGCCCCGCCCACATTATGTTTCAAAACGTAACCGTTCTTTTCTTTTGATGATTATGTTTCCATGTGTTTGTTTTATCCTTCGTGTTCTCCTGCCTCTAGAGTAGTTTCTACTTCTGAGGTTCAGGTGAAGCTTTACAGTCTCATGTACCTGACTTTTGTTAACATTTATTATAAAACATTAGTTCTTAAATTAGTGGACCTAAATTATGATAACTCATGTAAATAAACAATAGTTCTTTAACAGTTTATGTGTTGCAGGTATTTCTCTAAAATCAAGCTTTATGTTCTTAACTTTAGTTCACAGCTACTGACGTTTTCAGTCTAGTTTCAGGATAAAGTCTTTACATCCCCTTTGGAATACAGTTCTAGTATTTTTTTTAATGTTTAATATATAGGTATTATAAAATATTTTTTTCTGGAAATATGTTTAGTCAGTCATTTAGTCAGTAATGACCATCATTATGAGTTTCTGAATTAAGATAGATATGTATTGATCCCACAAAATGGGAAATATAGTGTTACAGCAGCAAAATCAGTCACACAGAACAGAATATAAATATAAATGAAACACTAGGATAGAATACACATACAATATCCTGAAATCATATTAGGAATACAATGAAAGAACAAATATTTTAATATATACATGATGGGCAAACAAAATGTGCAACTGCCTAAATAGTCTAAAATGAATATAACCCAATTGTGCAAGTTGCACTTAGTGTGTGTAGTGTCTGAAAGTTATCTACACCCAGTGATGACGTGTTAAAGAGTGTTATTGCCTGTGGTAGGAATGATCTCCTGTAGCGGTCCGTGCAACAACGAAGAGTGCTCCTCTGTTGGACAGGGGGGGTGGGAGAGGGTGGTCGGGGCCATGTTAGATAACGGTGAAAACATGACTCTGAACTGGACTTCCAGTCTGTGGTGTATAAGGAGAACAGAAAAGAAGACAGCACAGCCTCATGTAGGCCCTACCTGACCTTGGTTAACATTACACATCCCCCACTCAGTTTTCCCAACAAGCTCTGCAAGAGCACCCCAGAATCTAAAAGAGCATTTCCCTTTTTGTGATTAACATCAAATCAACAATCACCCTCATTTCATACAGCAGGCCCTATCTAATGCTGTTATGTATTTCATCCCATCTTAACAATTACCCAGTTCATTTTACAGTTAACCTACACAAGTAGGCTATAACAAATCTGAGCATTGTTGCAATGTTTATTTGAAGGCCTAGCATTGACCGTGGTTTTGGACTGCCTTTA
>NW_022604984.1:0-21347 GCF_008692095.1 Etheostoma spectabile
AAGGCCTTAATATTAAAACCGTACATCAGAATGCTCTAAATTACCTGAGAGACACACTGGATGGTATGTCTCCCAGACTTGGAATGGAGCTGGAATAACGTCAGGATTCTTTTTAAGTAGCCTAAAAGAGATAATATGCCTTTAACACCCTGAAAAAGTGTCAATATAGCCTTGGTTTTAAGGCCTTAATATTAAAACCGTACATCAGAATGCTCTGAAATTACCTGAAGACACACTGGATAGGTGATGTCTCCCCCACAGTTGGAATGGAGCTGGAATAACGTCAGGATTCCTTTTAGAGTAGCCTAAAAAAGAGAAGAATATGCCTTTAACAACCTGAAAAAGTGTCATATAGCTTTAACAGCCTGAAAAAGTGTCAATATAGCCTTGGTTTTAAGGCCTTAATATTAAACCGTACATCAGAATGCTCTGAAATTCCTGAGAGACACACTGGATAGGTGATGTCTCCCCCAACTTGGAATGGAGCTGGAATAACGTCAGGATTCCTTTTTAGAGTAGCCTAAAAAGAGAAGAATATGCCTTTAACAACCTGAAAAAGTGTCAATATAGCCTTGGTTTTAAGGCCTTAATATTAAACCGTACATCAGAATGCTCTGAAATTACCTGAGAGACACACTGGATAGGTGATGTCTCCCCCAGACTTGGAATGGAGCTGGAATAACGTCAGGATTCCTTTTTAGAGTAGCCTAAAAAGAGAAGAATATGCCTTTAACAACCTGAAAAAGTGTCATATAGCCTTGGTTTTAAGCCTTAATTTAAACCGTACATCAGAATGCTCTGAATTACCTGAGAGACACACTGGATAGGTGATGTCTCCCACCACTTGGAATGGAGCTGGAATAACGTCAGGATTCCTTTTTAGAGTAGCCTAAAAGAAGAAGAATATGCCTTTAACAACCTGAAAAAGTGTCAATATAGACTTTAACAGCCTGAAAAGTGTCAATATAGCCTTGTTTTAAGGCCTTAATATTAAAACCGTACATCAGAATGCTCTGAAATTACCTGAGAGACACACTGGATAGGTGATGTCTCCCCCAGACTGGAATGGAGCTGGAAAACGTCAGGATTCCTTTTTAGAGTAGCCTAAAAAAGAGAAGAATATGCCTTTAACAACCTGAAAAAGTGTCAATATAGACTTTAACAGCCTGAAAAGTGTCAATATAGCCTTGTTTTAAGGCCTAATATTAAAACCGTACATCAGAATGCTCTGAAATTACCTGAGAGACACACTGGATAGGTGATGTCTCCCAGACTTGGAATGGAGCTGGAATAACGTCAGGATTCCTTTTTAGAGTAGCCTAAAAAGAGAAGAATGCCTTTAACAACCTGAAAAAGTGTCAATATAGCCTTGGTTTTAAGGCCTTAATATTAAAACCGTACATCAGAATGCTCTGAAATTACCTGAGAGACACACTGGATAGGTGATGTCTCCCCCAGACTTGGAATGGAGCTGGAATAACGTCAGGATTCCTTTTTAGAGTAGCCTAAAAAAAGAGAAGAATATGCCTTTAACAACCTGAAAATGTCAATATAGCTTGGTTTTAAGGCCTTAATATTAAACCGTACATCAGAATGCTCTGAAATTACCTGAGAGACACACTGGATAGGTGATGTCTCCCCCACTTGGAATGGAGCTGGAATAACGTCAGGATTCCTTTTTAGAGTAGCCTAAAAAGAGAAGAATATGCCTTTAACAACCTGAAAAGTGTCAATATAGCCTTGGTTTTAAGGCCTTAATATTAAAACCGTACATCAGAATGCTCTGAAATTACCTAGAGACACACTGGATAGGTGATGTCTCCCCCACACTTGGAATGGAGCTGGAATAACGTCAGGATTCCTTTTTAGAGTAGCCTAAAAAAGAGAAGAATATGCCTTTAACAACCTGAAAAGTGTCATATAGACTTTAACAGCCTGAAAAGTGTCAATATCCTTGGTTTTAAGGCCTTAATATTAAAACCGTACATCAGAATGCTCTGAAATTACCTGAGAGACACACTGGATAGGTGATGTCTCCCCCAGACTTGGAATGGAGCTGGAATAACGTCAGGATTCCTTTTTAGAGTAGCCTAAAAAAGAGAAGAATATGCCTTTAACAACCTGAAAAAGTGTCAATATAGCCTGGTTTTAAGGCCTTAATATTAAAACCGTACATCAGAATGCTCTGAAATTACCTGAGAGACACACTGGAGGTGATGTCTCCCCCAGACTTGGAATGGAGCTGGAATAACGTCAGGATTCCTTTTTAGAGTAGCCTAAAAAAGAAAGAATATGCCTTTAACAACCTGAAAAAGTGTCAATATAGACTTTAACAGCCTGAAAAAGTGTCATATAGCCTTGGTTTTAAGGCCTTAATATTAAACCCGTACATCAGAATGCTCTGAATTACCTGAGAGACACACTGGATAGTGATGTCTCCCCCAGACTTGGAATGGAGCTGGAATAAACGTCAGGATTCCTTTTTAGAGTAGCCTAAAAAGAGAAGAATATGCCTTTAACAACCTGAAAAAGTGTCATATAGACTTAACAACCTGAAAAAGTGTCAATATAGCCTTGTTTTAAGGCCTTAATATTAAAACCGTACATCAGAATGCTCTGAAATTACCTGAGACCACACTGGATAGGTGATGTCTCCCCAGACTTGGAATGGAGCTGGAATAACGTCAGGATTCCTTTTTAGAGTAGCCTAAAAAAGAGAAGAATATGCCTTTACAACCTGAAAAAGTGTCAATATAGCCTTGGTTTTAAGGCCTTATTAATATTAAAACCGTACATCAGAATGCTCTGAATTACCTGAGAGACACACTGGATAGGTGATGTCTCCCCCGACTTGGAATGGAGCTGGAATAACGTCAGGATCCTTTTTAGAGTAGCCTAAAAAAGAAGAAATATGCCTTTAACAACCTGAAAAAGTGTCATATAGACTTTAACAGCCTGAAAAAGTGTCAATATAGCCTTGGTTTTAAGGCCTTAATATTAAACCGTACATCAGAATGCTCTGAAATTACCTGAGAGACACACTGGATAGGTGATGTCTCCCCCAACTTGGAATGGAGCTGGATAACGTCAGGATTCCTTTTTAGAGTAGCCTAAAAAAGAGAAGAATATGCCTTTAACACCCTGAAAAAGTGTCAATATAGACTTTAACAGCCTGAAAAGTGTCAATATAGCCTTGGTTTTAAGGCCTTAATATTAAACCGTACATCAGAATGCTCTGAAATTACCTGAGAGACACACTGGATAGGTGATGTCTCCCCAGACTTGGAATGGAGCTGGATAACGTCAGGATTCCTTTTTAGAGTAGCCTAAAAAAGAGAAGAATATGCCTTTAACAACCTGAAAAAGTGTCAATATAGCCTGGTTTTAAGGCCTTAATATTAAACCGTACATCAGAATGCTCTGAAATTACCTGAGAGACACACTGGATAGGTGATGTCTCCCCCAGACTTGGAATGGAGCTGGAATAACGTCAGGATTCCTTTTTAGAGTAGCCTAAAAAAGAGAAGAATATGCTTTAACACCTGAAAAGTGTCATATAGACTTAACACCTGAAAAAGTGTCAATAGCCTTGTTTTAAGGCCTTAATATTAAAACCGTACATCAGAATGCTCTGAAATTACCTGAGAGACACACTGGATAGGTGATGTCTCCCCCAGACTTGGAATGGAGCTGGAATAACGTCAGGATTCCTTTTTAGAGTAGCCTAAAAAAGAGAAGAATATGCCTTTACAACCTGAAAAAGTGTCAATATAGCCTTGGTTTTAAGGCCTTAATATAAAACCGTACATCAGAATGCTCTGAATTACCTGAGAGACACACTGGATAGGTGTGTCTCCCCAGACTTGGAATGGAGCTGGAATAACGTCAGGATTCCTTTTTAGAGTAGCCTAAAAAGAGAAGAATATGCCTTTAACAACCTGAAAAGTGTCAATATAGACTTTAACACCTGAAAGTGTCAATATAGCCTTGGTTTTAAGGCCTTAATATTAAAACCGTACATCAGAATGCTCTGAAATTACCTGAGAGACACACTGGATAGGTGATGTCTCCCCCAGACTTGGAATGGAGCTGGAATAACGTCAGGATTCCTTTTTAGAGTAGCCTAAAAAAGAGAAGAATATGCCTTTAACAACCTGAAAAAGTGTCAATATAGCCTTGGTTTTAAGGCCTTAATATAAAACCGTACATCAGAATGCTCTGAAATTACCTGAGAGACACACTGGATAGGTGATGTCTCCCCCAGACTTGGAATGGAGCTGGAAAACGTCAGGATTCCTTTTTAGAGTAGCCTAAAAAAGAGAAGAATATGCCTTTAACAACCTGAAAAAGTGTCAATATAGACTTTAACAACCTGAAAAAGTGTCAATATAGCCTTGGTTTTAAGGCCTTAATATTAAACCGTACATCAGAATGCTCTGAAATTACCTGAGAGACACACTGGATAGGTGATGTCTCCCCCAGACTTGGAATGGAGCTGGATAACGTCAGGATTCCTTTTTAGAGTAGCCTAAAAAAGAGAGAATATCCTTTACAACCTGAAAAGTGTCATATAGACTTTACAGCCTGAAAAGTGTCAATATAGCCTTGGTTTTAAGGCCTTAATATTAAACCGTACATCAGAATGCTCTGAAATTACCTGAGAGACACACTGGATAGGTGATGTCTCCCCCAGACTTGGAATGGAGCTGGAATAACGTCAGGATTCCTTTTTAGAGTAGCCTAAAAAAGAGAAGAATATGCCTTTAACAACCTGAAAAAGTGTCAATATAGCCTTGGTTTTAAGGCCTTAATATTAAAACCGTACATCAGAATGCTCTGAAATTACCTGAGAGACACACTGGATAGTGATGTCTCCCCCAGACTTGGAATGGAGCTGGAATAACGTCAGGATTCCTTTTTAGAGTAGCCTAAAAAAGAGAAGAATATGCCTTTAACAACCTGAAAAAGTGTCAATATAGACTTTAACAACCTGAAAAAGTGTCAATATAGCCTTGGTTTTAAGGCCTTAATATTAAAACCGTACATCAGAATGCTCTGAAATTACCTGAGAGACACACTGGATAGGTGATGTCTCCCCCAGACTTGGAATGGAGCTGGAATAACGTCAGGATTCCTTTTTAGAGTAGCCTAAAAAAGAGAAGAATATGCCTTTAACAACCTGAAAAAGTGTCAATATAGCCTTGTTTTTAAGGCCTTAATATTAAAACCGTACATCAGAATGCTCTGAAATTACCTGAGAGACACACTGGATAGGTGATGTCTCCCCCAGACTTGGAATGGAGCTGGAATAACGTCAGGATTCCTTTTTAGAGTAGCCTAAAAAGAGAAGAATATGCCTTTAACAACCTGAAAAGTGTCAATATAGACTTTAACAACCTGAAAAAGTGTCAATATAGCCTTGGTTTTAAGGCCTTAATATTAAACCGTACATCAGAATGCTCTGAAATTACCTGAGAGACACACTGGATAGGTGATGTCTCCCCCACTTGGAATGGAGCTGGAATAACGTCAGGATTCCTTTTTAGAGTAGCCTAAAAAGAGAAGAATATGCCTTTAACAACCTGAAAAAGTGTCAATATAGCCTTGGTTTTAAGGCCTTAATATTAAACCGTACATCAGAATGCTCTGAAATTACCTGAGAGACACACTGGATAGGTGATGTCTCCCCCAGACTTGGAATGGAGCTGGAATAACGTCAGGATTCCTTTTTAGAGTAGCCTAAAAAAGAGAAGAATATGCCTTTAACAACCTGAAAGTGTCAATATAGACTTTAACAGCCTGAAAAGTGTCAATATAGCCTTGGTTTTAAAGCCTTAATATTAAAACCGTACATCAGAATGCTCTGAAATTACCTGAGAGACACACTGGATAGGTGATGTCTCCCCCAGACTTGGAATGGAGCTGGAATAACGTCAGGATTCCTTTTTAGAGTAGCCTAAAAAAGAGAAGAATATGCCTTTAACAACCTGAAAAAGTGTCAATATAGCCTTGGTTTTAAGGCCTTAATATTAAAACCGTACATCAGAATGCTCTGAAATTACCTGAGAGACACACTGGATAGGTGATGTCTCCCCCAGACTTGGAATGGAGCTGGAATAACGTCAGGATTCCTTTTTAGAGTAGCCTAAAAAGAGAAGAATATGCCTTTAACAACCTGAAAAAGTGTCAATATAGCCTTGGTTTTAAGGCCTTAATATTAAAACCCGTACATCGAATGCTCTGAAATTACCTGAGAGACACACTGGATAGGTGATGTCTCCCCCACACTTGGAATGGAGCTGGAATAACGTCAGGATTCCTTTTTAGAGTAGCCTAAAAAGAGAAGAATATGCCTTTAACAACCTGAAAAAGTGTCAATATAGACTTTAACAGCCTGAAAAAGTGTCAATATAGCCTTGGTTTTAAGGCCTTAATATTAAAACCGTACATCAGAATGCTCTGAAATTACCTGAGAGACACACTGGATAGGTGATGTCTCCCCCAACTTGGAATGGAGCTGGAATAACGTCAGGATTCCTTTTTAGAGTAGCCTAAAGAGAAGAATATGCCTTTAACAACCTGAAAAAGTGTCAATATAGCTTTAACACCTGAAAAGTGTCATATAGCCTTGGTTTTAAGGCCTTAATATTAAACCGTACATCAGAATGCTCTGAAATTACCTGAGAGACACACTGGATAGGTGATGTCTCCCCCAGACTTGGAATGGAGCTGGAATAACGTCAGGATTCCTTTTTAGAGTAGCCTAAAAAGAGAAGAATATGCCTTTAACAACCTGAAAAAGTGTCAATATAGCCTTGGTTTTAAGGCCTTAATATTAAAACCGTACATCAGAATGCTCTGAAATTACCTGAGAGACACACTGGATAGGTGATGTCTCCCAGACTTGGAATGGAGCTGGAATAACGTCAGGATTCCTTTTTAGAGTAGCCTAAAAAAGAGAAGAATATGCCTTTAACAACCTGAAAAAGTGTCAATATAGACTTTAACAACCTAAAAAGTGAATATAGCCTTGGTTTTAAGGCTTAATATTAAAACCGTACATCAGAATGCTCTGAAATTACCTGAGAGACACACTGGATAGGTGATGTCTCCCCCAGACTTGGAATGGAGCTGGAATAACGTCAGGATTCCTTTTTAGAGTAGCCTAAAAAGAGAAGAATATGCCTTTAACAACCTGAAAAAGTGTCAATATAGCCTTGGTTTTAAGGCCTTAATATTAAACCGTACATCAGAATGCTCTGAAATTACCTGAGAGACACACTGGATAGGTGATGTCTCCCCCACACTTGGAATGGAGCTGGAATAACGTCAGGATTCCTTTTTAGAGTAGCCTAAAAAAGAGAAGAATATGCCTTTAACAACCTGAAAAAGTGTCAATATAGACTTTAACAGCCTGAAAAAGTGTCAATAGCCTTGGTTTTAAGGCCTTAATATTAAAACCGTACATCAGAATGCTCTGAAATTACCTGAGAGACACACTGGATAGGTGATGTCTCCCCCAGACTTGGAATGGAGCTGGAAAAACGTCAGGATTCCTTTTTAGAGTAGCCTAAAAAAGAGAAGAATATGCCTTTAACAACCTGAAAAAGTGTCAATATAGCCTTGGTTTTAAGGCCTTAATATTAAAACCGTACATCGGAATGCTCTGAAAATACCTGAGAGACACACTGGATAGGTGATGTCTCCCCCACACTTGGAATGGAGCTGGAATAACGTCAGGATTCCTTTTTAGAGTAGCCTAAAAAAGAGAAGAATATGCCTTTAACAACCTGAAAAAGTGTCAATATAGCCTTGGTTTTAAGGCCTTAATATTAAAACCGTACATCAGAATGCTCTGAAATTACCTGAGAGACACACTGGATAGGTGATGTCTCCCCCAGACTTGGAATGGAGCTGGAATAACGTCAGGATTCCTTTTTAGAGTAGCCTAAAAAAGAGAAGAATATGCCTTTAACAACCTGAAAAAGTGTCAATATAGCCTTTAACAGCCTGAAAAAGTGTCAATATAGCCTTGGTTTTAAGGCCTTAATATTAAAACCGTACATCAGAATGCTCTGAAATTACCTGAGAGACACACTGGATAGGTGATGTCTCCCCCACTTGGAATGGAGCTGGAATAACGTCAGGATTCCTTTTTAGAGTAGCCTAAAAAAGAGAAGAATATGCCTTTACAACCTAAAAAGTGTCATATAGACTTTAACAACCTGAAAAGTGTCAATATAGCCTTGGTTTTAAGGCCTTAATATTAAAACCGTACATCAGAATGCTCTGAAATTACCTGAGAGACACACTGGATAGGTGATGTCTCCCCAGACTTGGAATGGAGCTGGAATAACGTCAGGATTCCTTTTTAGAGTAGCCTAAAAAAGAGAAGAATATGCCTTTAACAACCTGAAAAAGTGTCAATATAGCCTTGGTTTTAAGGCCTTAATATTAAAACCGTACATCAGAATGCTCTGAAATTACCTGAGAGACACACTGGATAGGTGATGTCTCCCCCAGACTTGGAATGGAGCTGGAATAACGTCAGGATTCCTTTTTAGAGTAGCCTAAAAAAGAGAAGAATATGCCTTTAACAACCTGAAAAAGTGTCAATATAGACTTAACACCTGAAAAAGTGTCAATATAGCCTTGGTTTTAAGGCCTTAATATTAAAACCGTACATCAGAATGCTCTGAAATTACCTGAGAGACACACTGGATAGGTGATGTCTCCCCCAGACTTGGAATGGAGCTGGAATAACGTCAGGATTCCTTTTTAGAGTAGCCTAAAAAAGAAAGAATATGCCTTTAACAACCTGAAAAAGTGTCAATATAGACTTTAACAGCCTGAAAAAGTGTCATATAGCCTTGGTTTTAGGCCTTAATATTAAAACCGTACATCAGAATGCTCTGAAATTACCTGAGAGACACACTGGAGAGGTGATGTCTCCCCCAGACTTGGAATGGAGCTGGAATAACGTCAGGATTCCTTTTTAGAGTAGCCTAAAAAAAGAGAGAATATGCCTTTAACAACCTGAAAAAGTGTCAATATAGCCTTGGTTTTAAGGCCTTAATATTAAAACCGTACATCGAATGCTCTGAAATTACCTGAGAGACACACTGGATAGGTGATGTCTCCCCCACTTGGAATGGAGCTGGAATAACGTCAGGATTCCTTTTTAGAGTAGCCTAAAAAGAGAAGAATATGCCTTTAACAACCTGAAAAAGTGTCAATATAGCCTTGGTTTTAAGGCCTTAATATTAAAACCGTACATCAGAATGCTCTGAAATTACCTGAGACACACTGGATAGGTGATGTCTCCCCCCACTTGGAATGGAGCTGGAATAACGTCAGGATTCCTTTTTAGAGTAGCCTAAAAAAGAGAAAGAATATGCCTTTAACAACCTGAAAAAGTGTCAATATAGCCTTGGTTTTAGGCCTTAAATTAAAAAAACCGTACATCAGAATGCTCTGAAATTACCTGAGAGACACCTGGATAGGTGATGTCCCCCCAGACTTGGAATGGAGCTGGAATAACGTCAGGATTCCTTTTTAGAGTAGCCTAAAAAAGAGAAGAATATGCCTTTAACAACCTGAAAAAGTGTCAATATAGCCTTGGTTTTAAGGCCTTAATATTAAAACCGTACATCAGAATGCTCTGAAATTACCTGAGAGACACACTGGATAGGTGATGTCTCCCCCAGACTTGGAATGGAGCTGGAATAACGTCAGGATTCCTTTTTAGAGTAGCCTAAAAGAGAAGAATATGCCTTTACAACCTGAAAAAGTGTCAATATAGACTTTAACAGCCTGAAAAAGTGTCAATATAGCCTTGGTTTTAAGGCCTTAATATTAAAACCGTACATCAGAATGCTCTGAAATTACCTGAGAGACACACTGGATAGGTGATGTCCCCCCAACTTGGAATGGAGCTGGAATAACGTCAGGATTCCTTTTTAGAGTAGCCTAAAAAAGAGAAGAATATGCCTTTAACAACCTGAAAAAGTGTCAATATAGCCTTTAACAGCCTGAAAAAGTGTCAATATAGCCTTGGTTTTAAAGCCTTATATTAACCGTACATCAGAATGCTCTGAAATTACCTGAGAGACACACTGGATAGGTGATGTCTCCCCCAGACTTGGAATGGAGCTGGAATAACATCAGGATTCCTTTTTAGAGTAGCCTAAAAAAGAGAAGAATATGCCTTTAACAACCTGAAAAAGTGTCAATATAGACTTTAACAGCCTGAAAAGTGTCAATATAGCCTTGGTTTTAAGGCCTTAATATTAAAACCGTACATCAGAATGCTCTGAAATTACCTGAGAGACACACTGGATAGGTGATGTCTCCCCCAGACTTGGAATGGAGCTGGAATAACGTCAGGATTCCTTTTTAGAGTAGCCTAAAAAAGAGAAGAATATGCCTTTAACAACCTGAAAAAGTGTCAATATAGCCTTGGTTTTAAGGCCTTAATATTAAAACCGTACATCAGAATGCTCTGAAATTACCTGAGAGACACACTGGATAGGTGATGTCTCCCCCAGACTTGGAATGGAGCTGGAATAACGTCAGGATTCCTTTTTAGAGTAGCCTAAAAAGAGAAGAATATGCCTTTAACAACCTGAAAAAGTGTCAATATAGCCTTGGTTTTAAGGCCTTAATATTAAAACCGTACATCAGAATGCTCTGAAATTACCTGAGAACACACTGGATAGGTGATGTCTCCCCCACAGTTGGGAATAACGTCAGGATTCCTTTTAGAGTAGCCTAAAAAAGAAGAATATGCCTTTAACACCTGAAAAAGTGTCAATATAGCCTTGGTTTTAAGGCTTAATATTAAAACCGTACAATCAGAATGCTCTGAAATTACCTGAGAGACACACTGGATAGGTGATGTCTCCCCCAGACTTGGAATGGAGCTGGAATAACGTCAGGATTCCTTTTTAGAGTAGCCTAAAAAGAGAAGAATATGCCTTTAACCCTGAAAAAGTGTCAATATAGCCTTGGTTTTAAGGCCTTAATATTAAAACCGTACATCAGAATGCTCTGAAATTACCTGAGAGACACACTGGATAGGTGATGTCTCCCCCAGACTTGGAATGGAGCTGGAATAACGTCAGGATTCCTTTTTAGAGTAGCCTAAAAAGAAAGAATATGCCTTTAACACCTGAAAAAGTGTCAATATAGCTTTAACAGCCTGAAAAAGTGTCAATATAGCCTTGGTTTTAAGGCCTTAATATTAAAACCGTACATCAGAATGCTCTGAAATTACCTGAGAGACACACTGGATAGGTGATGTCTCCCCCAGACTTGGAATGGAGCTGGAATAACGTCAGGATTCCTTTTTAGAGTAGCCTAAAAAGAGAAGAATATGCCTTTAACAACCTGAAAATGTCAATAGCCTTTAACAACCTGAAAAAGTGTCAATATAGCCTTGGTTTTAAGGCCTTAATATTAAAACCGTACATCAGAATGCTCTGAAATTACCTGAGAGACACACTGGATAGGTGATGTCTCCCCAGACTTGGAATGGAGCTGGAATAACGTCAGGATTCCTTTTTAGAGTAGCCTAAAAAAAGAGAAGAATATGCCTTTAACACCTGAAAAGTGTCAATATAGCCTTGGTTTTAAGGCCTTAATATTAAACCGTACATCAGAATGCTCTGAAATTACCTGAGAGACACACTGGATAGGTGATGTCTCCCCCACATTTGGAAAACGTCAGGATTCCTTTTTAGAGTAGCCTAAAAAAGAGAAGAATATGTTTAAACAACCTGAAAAAGTGTCAATATAGCCTTGTTTTAAGGCCTTAATATTAAAACCGTACATCAGAATGCTCTGAAATTACCTGAGAGACACACTGGATAGGTGATGTCTCCCCCAGACTTGGAATGGAGCTGGAAAACGTCAGGATTCCTTTTTAGAGTAGCCTAAAAAAGAGAAGAATATGCCTTTAACAACCTGAAAAAGTGTCAATATAGCCTTGGTTTTAAGGCCTTAATATTAAAACCGTACATCAGAATGCTCTGAAATTACCTGAGAGACACACTGGATAGGTGATGTCTCCCCCAGACTTGGAATGGAGCTGGAATAACGTCAGGATTCCTTTTTAGAGTAGCCTAAAAAAGAGAAGAATATGCCTTTAACAACCTGAAAAAGTGTCAATAGACTTTAACGCCTGAAAAAGTGTCAATAGCCTTGGTTTAAGGCTTAATATTAAAACCGTACATCAGAATGCTCTGAAATACCTGAGAGACACACTGGATAGGTGATGTCTCCCCCAGACTTGGAATGGAGCTGGTAACGTCAGGATTCCTTTTTAGAGTAGCCTAAAAAAGAGAAGAATATGCCTTTAACAACCTAAAAAGTGTCAATATAACTTTACAACCTGAAAAAGTGTCAATATAGCCTTGGTTTTAAGGCCTTAATATTAAAACCGTACATCAGAATGCTCTGAAATTACCTGAGAGACACACTGGATAGGTGATGTCTCCCCACACTTGGAATGGAGCTGGAATAACGTCAGGATTCCTTTTTAGAGTAGCCTAAAAAGAGAAGAATATGCCTTTAACAACCTGAAAAAGTGTCAATATAGCCTTGGTTTTAAGGCCTTAATATTAAAACCGTACATCAGAATGCTCTGAAATTACCTGAGAGACACACTGGATAGGTGATGTCTCCCCCAGACTTGGAATGGAGCTGGAATAACGTCAGGATTCCTTTTTAGTAGCCTAAAAAGAGAGAATATGCCTTTAACAACCTGAAAAGTGTCAATATAGACTTTACAGCCTGAAAAGTGTCAATATAGCCTTGGTTTTAAGGCTTAATATTAAAACCGTACATCAGAATGCTCTGAAATTACCTGAGAGACACACTGGATAGGTGATGTCTCCCCCAGACTTGGAATGGAGCTGGAATAACGTCAGGATTCCTTTTTAGAGTAGCCTAAAAAAGAGAAGAATATGCCTTTAACAACCTGAAAAAGTGTCAATATACTTTAACACCTGAAAAAGTGTCAATATAGCCTTGGTTTAAGGCCTTAATATTAAAACCGTACATCAGAATGCTCTGAAATTACCTGAGAGACACACTGGATAGGTGATGTCTCCCCCAACTTGGAATGGAGCTGGAATAACGTCAGGATTCCTTTTTAGAGTAGCCTAAAAAGAGAAGAATATGCCTTTAACAACCTGAAAAGTGTCAATATAGCCTTGGTTTTAAGGCCTTAATATTAAACCGTACATCAGAATGCTCTGAAATTACCTGAGAGACACACTGGATAGGTGATGTCTCCCCCAGACTTGGAATGGAGCTGGAATAACGTCAGGATTCCTTTTTAGAGTAGCCTAAAAAGAGAAGAATATGCCTTAACAACCTGAAAAAGTGTCAATATAGACTTTAACAGCCTGAAAAAGTGTCAATATAGCCTTGGTTTTAAGGCCTTAATATTAAAACCGTACATCAGAATGCTCTGAAATTACCTGAGAGACACACTGGATAGGTGATGTCTCCCCCAGACTTGGAATGGAGCTGGAATAACGTCAGGATTCCTTTTAGAGTAGCCTAAAAAAGAGAAGAATATGCCTTTAACAACCTGAAAAGTGTCAATATAGCCTTGGTTTTAAGGCCTTAATATTAAACCGTACATCAGAATGCTCTGAAATTACCTGAGAGACACACTGGATAGGTGATGTCTCCCCACACTTGGAATGGAGCTGGAATAACGTCAGGATTCCTTTTTAGAGTAGCCTAAAAAGAGAAGAATATGCCTTTAACAACCTGAAAAAGTGTCAATATAGCCTTGGTTTTAAGGCCTTAATATTAAAACCGTACATCAGAATGCTCTGAAATTACCTGAGAGACACACTGGATAGGTGATGTCTCCCCCACACTTGGAATGGAGCTGGAATAACGTCAGGATTCCTTTTTAGAGTAGCCTAAAAAAGAGAAGAATATGCCTTTAACAACCTGAAAAGTGTCAATATAGCCTTGGTTTTAAGGCCTTAATATTAAAACCGTACATCAAATGCTCTGAAATTACCTGAGAGACACACTGGATAGGTGATGTCTCCCCCACACTTGGAATGGAGCTGGAATAACGTCAGGATTCCTTTTTAGAGTAGCCTAAAAAAGAAGATATGCTTTAACAACCTGAAAAAGTGTCAATATAGACTTTAACAGCCTGAAAAGTGTCAATATAGCCTTGTTTTAAAGGCCTTAATATTAAAACCGTACATCAGAATGCTCTGAAATTACCTGAGAGACACACTGGATAGGTGATGTCTCCCCCAGACTTGGAATGGAGCTGGAATACGTCAGGATTCCTTTTTAGAGTAGCCTAAAAAAGAGAAGAATATGCCTTTAACAACCTGAAAAAGTGTCAATATAGCTTTAACAGCCTGAAAAAGTGTCAATAGCCTTGGTTTTAAGGCCTTAATATTAAAACCCCGTACATCAGATGCTCTGAAATTACCTGAGAGACACACTGGATAGGTGATGTCTCCCCCAGACTTGGAATGGAGCTGGAATAACGTCAGGATTCCTTTTTAGAGTAGCCTAAAAAAGAGAAGAATATGCCTTTAACAACCTGAAAAAGTGTCAATATAGACTTTAACAGCTGAAAGTGTCAATATAGCCTTTAACAGCCTGAAACAGTGTTCAATATAGACTGTAACACCTGAAAAGTGCCAATATAGCCTTGGTTTTTAAGGGCCTTAATATTAAACCGACATCAGAATGCTTTAAATTACCTGAAGAAAGTGGATAGTGATGTCTCCCCCAACCTTGAAATGGAGCTGGATAACTCAGGATTCCTTTTTTAGAGTAGCCTAAAAAAGAGAAGAAATTCCTTAGAACAACCTGAAAAAGTGTCATTAGAATTTAACAGCCTGAAAAGTGTCAATCAAGCCTTAACAGCCTGAAAGTGTCAATATAGCCTTTAACAACCTGAAAAAGTGTCAATATAGCCTTGGTTTTAAGGCCTTAATATTAAAACCGTACATCAGAATGCTCTGAAATTACCTGAGAGACACACTGGATAGGTGATGTCTCCCCCAGACTTGGAATGGAGCTGGAATAACGTCAGGATTCCTTTTTAGAGTAGCCTAAAAAAGAGAAGAATATGCCTTTAACAACCTGAAAAAGTGTCAATATAGCCTTGGTTTTAAGGCCTTAATATTAAAACCGTACATCAGAATGCTCTGAAATTACCTGAGAGACACACTGGATAGGTGATGTCTCCCCCAGACTTGGAATGGAGCTGGAATAACGTCAGGATTCCTTTTTAGAGTAGCCTAAAAAAGAGAAGAATATGCCTTTAACAACCTGAAAAAGTGTCAATATAGCCTTGGTTTTAAGGCCTTAATATTAAAACCGTACATCAAATGCTCTGAAATTACCTGAGAGACACACTGGATAGGTGATGTCTCCCCCACACTTGGAATGGAGCTGGAATAACGTCAGGATTCCTTTTTAGAGTAGCCTAAAAAAGAGAAGAATATGCCTTTAACAACCTGAAAAAGTGTCAATATAGACTTTAACAGCCTGAAAAAGTGTCAATATAGCCTTGGTTTTAAGGCCTTAATATTAAAACCGTACATCAGAATGCTCTGAAATTACCTGAGAGACACACTGGATAGGTGATGTCTCCCCAGACTTGGAATGGAGCTGGAATAACGTCAGGATTCCTTTTTAGAGTAGCCTAAAAAAGAGAAGAATATGCCTTTAACAACCTGAAAAAGTGTCAATAGCCTTTAACAGCCTGAAAAAGTGTCAATATAGCCTTGGTTTTAAAGCCTTAATAAACCGTACATCAGAATGCTCTGAAATTACCTGAGAGACCACTGGATAGGTGATGTCTCCCCCAGACTTGGAATGGAGCTGGAATAACGTCAGGATCCTTTTTAGAGTAGCCTAAAAAGAGAAGAATATGCCTTTAACAACCTGAAAAAGTGTCAATATAGAACTTTCACAGCCTGAAAGTCAATATAGACTTTGAACAACAGCCTGAAGTGCCAATAAAGACTGTTAACAACCTGAAAAAGTGTCATATAGCCTTGGTTTTAAGGCCTTAATATTAAACCGTACATCAGAATGCTCTGAAATTACCTGAGAGACACACTGGATAGGTGATGTCTCCCCCAGACTTGGAATGGAGCTGGAATAACGTCAGGATTCCTTTTTAGAGTAGCCTAAAAGAGAAGAATATGCCTTTAACACCTGAAAAAGTGTCAATATAGCCTTGGTTTTAAGCCTTAATATTAAACCGTACATCAGAATGCTCTGAAATTACCTGAGAGACACACTGGATAGGTGATGTCTCCCCCACACTTGGAATGGAGCTGGAATAACGTCAGGATTCCTTTTTAGAGTAGCCTAAAAAGAGAAGAATATGCCTTTAACAACCTGAAAAAGTGTCAATATAGCCTTGGTTTTAAGGCCTTAATATTAAAACCGTACATCAGAATGCTCTGAAATTACCTGAGAGACACACTGGATAGGTGATGTCTCCCCCAGACTTGGAATGGAGCTGGAATAACGTCAGGATTCCTTTTTAGAGTAGCCTAAAAAAGAGAAGAATATGCCTTTAACAACCTGAAAAAGTGTCAATATAGACTTTAACAGCCTGAAAAAGTGTCAATATAGCCTTGGTTTTAAAGCCTTAATATTAAAACCGTACATCAGAATGCTCTGAAATTACCTGAGAGACACACTGGATAGGTGATGTCTCCCCCAGACTTGGAATGGAGCTGGAATAACGTCAGATTCCTTTTTAGAGTAGCCTAAAAAGAGAAGAATATGCCTTTAACAACCTGAAAAGTGTCAATATAGCCTTGGTTTTAAGGCCTTAATATTAAAACCGTACATCAGAATGCTCTGAAATTACCTGAGAGACACACTGGATAGGTGATGTCTCCCCCAGACTTGGAATGGAGCTGGAATAACGTCAGGATTCCTTTTTAGAGTAGCCTAAAAAAGAGAAGAATATGCCTTTAACAACCTGAAAAAGTGTCAATATAGCCTTGGTTTTAAGGCTTAATATTATAAAACCGTACATCAAGAATGCTCTGAAATTACCTGAGAGACACACTGGAAGGTGATGTCTCCCCAGACTTGGAATGGAGCTGGAATAACGTCAGGATTCCTTTTTAGAGTAGCCTAAAAAGAGAAGAATATGCCTTTAACACCTGAAAAGTGTCAATAGACTTTAACAGCTGAAAAAGTCAATATAGCCTTGGTTTTAAGGCCTTAATATTAAAACCGTACATCAGAATGCTCTGAAATTACCTGAGAGACACACTGGATAGGTGATGTCCCCCCAGACTTGGAATGGAGCTGGAATAACGTCAGGATTCCTTTTTAGAGTATTAGCCTAAAAGAGAAGAATATCAATATGACTTTAACAACCTGAAAAAGTGTCAATAGCCTTGGTTTTAAGGCCTTAATATTAAAACCGTACATCAGAATGCTCTGAAATTACCTGAGAGACACACTGGATAGGTGATGTCTCCCCCAGACTTGGAATGGAGCTGGAATAACGTCAGGATTCCTTTTTAGAGTAGCCTAAAAAGAGAAGAATATGCCTTTAACAACCTGAAAAGTGTCAATATAGCCTTGGTTTTAAGGCCTTAATATTAAACCGTACATCAGAATGCTCTGAAATTACCTGAGAGACACACTGGATAGGTGATGTCTCCCCCAGACTTGGAATGGAGCTGGAATAACGTCAGGATTCCTTTTTAGAGTAGCCTAAAAAGAGAAGAATATGCCTTTAACAACCTGAAAAAGTGTCAATATAGACTTTAACAACCTGAAAAAGTGTCAATATAGCCTTGGTTTTAAGGCCTTAATATTAAAACCGTACATCAGAATGCTCTGAAATTACCTGAGAGACACACTGGATAGGTGATGTCTCCCCCAGACTTGGAATGGAGCTGGAATAACGTCAGGATTCCTTTTTAGAGTAGCCTGAAAAAGAGAAGAATATGCCTTTAACAACCTGAAAAAGTGTCAATATAGCCTGGTTTTAAGGCCTTAATATTAAAACGTACATCAGAATGCTCTGAAATTACCTGAGAGACACACTGGATAGGTGATGTCTCCCCCAGACTTGAATGGAGCTGGAATAACGTCAGGATTCCTTTTTAGAGTAGCCTAAAAAAGAGAAGAATATGCCTTTAACAACCTGAAAAAGTGTCAATATAGACTTTAACAGCTGAAAAAGTGTCAATATAGCCTTGGTTTTAAGGCCTTAATATTAAAACCGTACATCAGAATGCTCTGAAATTACCTGAGAGACACACTGGATAGGTGATGTCTCCCCCAGACTTGGAATGGAGCTGGAATAACGTCAGGATTCCTTTTTAGAGTAGCCTAAAAAAGAGAAGAATATGCCTTTAACAACCTGAAAAAGTGTCAATATAGCCTTGGTTTTAAGGCCTTAATATTAAAACCGTACATCAGAATGCTCTGAAATTACCTGAGAGACACACTGGATAGGTGATGTCTCCCCCAGACTTGGAATGGAGCTGGAATAACGTCAGGATTCCTTTTTAGAGTAGCCTAAAAAAGAGAAGAATATGCCTTTAACAACCTGAAAAAGTGTCAATATAGCCTTGGTTTTAAGGCCTTAATATTAAAACCGTACATCAGAATGCTCTGAAATTACCTGAGAGACACACTGGATAGGTGATGTCTCCCCCAGACTTGGAATGGAGCTGGAATAACGTCAGGATTCCTTTTTAGAGTAGCCTAAAAAAGAGAAATGTGCCTTAGACCTCACTTGGAATGGAGCTGAATAACGTCAGGATTCCTTTTTAGAGTAGCCTAAAAAGAGAAGAAATGCCTTTAACAACCTGAAAAGTGTCAATATAGCCTTGTTTTAGCCTTAATTTAAAACCGTACATCAGAATGCTCTGAAATTACCTGAGAGACACACTGGATAGGTGATGTCTCCCCCAGACTTGGAATGGAGCTGGAATAACGTCAGGATTCCTTTTTAGAGTAGCCTAAAAAAGAGAAGAATATGCCTTTAACAACCTGAAAAAGTGTCAATATAGCCTTGGTTTTAAAGCCTTAATATTAAAACCGTACATCAGAATGCTCTGAAATTACCTGAGAGACACACTGGATAGGTGATGTCTCCCCCAGACTTGGAATGGAGCTGGAATAACGTCAGATTCCTTTTTAGAGTAGCCTAAAAAAGAGAAGAATATGCCTTTAACACCTGAAAAAGTGTCAATATAGACTTTAACAGCCTGAAAAAGTGTCATATAGCCTTGGTTTTAAGGCCTAATATTAAAACCGTACATCAGAATGCTCTGAAATTACCTGAGAGACACACTGGATAGGTGATGTCTCCCCCACCTTGGAATGGAGCTGGAATAACGTCAGGATTCCTTTTTAGAGTAGCCTAAAAAGAGAAGAATATGCCTTAACAACCTGAAAAAGTGTCAATATAGACTTTAACACCTGAAAAAGTGTCAATACAGCCTTGGTTTTAAGGCCTTAATATTAAACCGTACATCAGAATGCTCTGAAATTACCTGAGAGACACACTGGATAGGTGATGTCTCCCCCAGACTTGGAATGGAGCTGGAATAACGTCAGGATTCCTTTTTAGAGTAGCCTAAAAAGAGAAGAATATGCCTTTAACAACCTGAAAAAGTGTCAATATAGCCTTGGTTTTAAGGCCTTAATATTAAAACCGTACATCAGAATGCTCTGAAATTACCTGAGAGACACACTGGATAGGTGATGTCTCCCCCAGACTTGGAATGGAGCTGGAATAACGTCAGGATTCCTTTTTAGAGTAGCCTAAAAAGAGAAGAATATGCCTTTAACAACCTGAAAAAGTGTCAATAGACTTAACAACCTGAAAAAGTGTCAATAGCCTTGGTTTTAAGGCCTTATATAACCGTACATCAGAATGCTCTGAAATTACCTGAGAGACACACTGGATAGGTGATGTCTCCCCCAGACTTGGAATGGAGCTGGAATAACGTCAGGATTCCTTTTTAGAGTAGCCTAAAAAAGAGAAGAATTGCCTTTAACAACCTGAAAAAGTGTCAATATAGCCTTGGTTTTAAAGCCTTAATATTAAAACCGTACATCAGAATGCTCTGAAATTACCTGAGAGACCACTGGATAGGTGATGTCTCCCCAGACTTGGAATGGAGCTGGAATAACGTCAGGATTCCTTTTTAGAGTAGCCTAAAAAGAGAAGAATATGCCTTTAACACCTGAAAGTGTCAATATAACTTTAACAGCCTGAAAAGTGTCAATATAGCCTTGGTTTTAAGGCCTTAATATTAAAACCGTACATCAGAATGCTCTGAAATTACCTGAGAGACACACTGGATAGGTGATGTCTCCCCCAGACTTGGAATGGAGCTGGAATAACGTCAGGATTCCTTTTTAGAGTAGCCTAAAAAGAGAAGAATATGCCTTTAACAACCTGAAAAGTGTCAATATAGCCTTGGTTTTAAGGCCTTAATATTAAAACCGTACATCAGAATGCTCTGAAATTACCTGAGAGACACACTGGATAGGTGATGTCTCCCCACACTTGGAATGGAGCTGGAATAACTCAGGATTCCTTTTTAGAGTAGCCTAAAAAAGAGAAGAATATGCCTTTAACAACCTGAAAAAGTGTCATATAACTTTACAACCTGAAAAAGTGTCAATATAGCCTTGTTTTAAGGCCTTAATATTAAAACCGTACATCAGAATGCTCTGAAATTACCTGAGAGACACACTGGATAGGTGATGTCTCCCCCAGACTTGGAATGGAGCTGGAATAACGTCAGGATTCCTTTTTAGAGTAGCCTAAAAAAGAGAAGAATATGCCTTTAACAACCTGAAAAAGTGTCAATATAGCCTGGTTTTAAGGCTTAATATTAAAACCGTACATCAGAATGCTCTGAAATTACCTGAGAGACACACTGGATAGGTGATGTCTCCCCCAGACTTGGAATGGAGCTGGAATAACGTCAGGATTCCTTTTTAGAGTAGCCTAAAAAGAGAAGAATATGCCTTTAACAACCTGAAAAAGTGTCAATATAGACTTTAACAGCCTGAAAAGTGTCCATATAGCCTTGTTTTAAGGCTTAATATTAAAACCGTACATCAGAATGCTCTGAAATTACCTGAGAGACACACTGGATAGGTGATGTCTCCCCCGACTTGGAATGGAGCTGGAATAACGTCAGGATTCCTTTTTAGAGTAGCCTAAAAAAGAGAAGAATATGCCTTTAACAACCTGAAAAAGTGTCATATAGCCTTGGTTTTAAGGCCTTAATATTAAAACCGTACATCAGAATGCTCTGAAATTACCTGAGAGACCA